>NW_007736084.1:51802-68868 GCF_000696425.1 Galeopterus variegatus
TGCGGCCAGAGCCCAGGTGCGCCGTCAGCTCAGCGGGCCGCCGGCAGGTCGGCAGGGGGAGCGAGCCGCCGACGCGGGCGTGAGCTCATCCCGGGCACCGGCGCCCGGAGTGCGCAGCGAGCGGCCTCCCGTGGCCGGCCCTCAGCCTCCGCATCCAGGCAGCAGGCGGGCGGGCAGGCTCATCTTTCCTCTCCTGCGGCCTCGGTCACATGGATCCCTCTGCTAACCTTCCCTGCCTGCCTGTGCGCCCAGCGAGCCCAGCCTGGCGCGGAGGCGAGCGGGGACCCCTCCCCTGCCTCTGGCCGCTGGGGCGCTCTGCAGTCTTAAAGCAGCAGCAGAGAAGTACAGCGGAACCGGAGACAGGACCGTGGAGAGCGCAGCCACCACACAGTCACGCACAGTCATCGGCATGCATGTCTTAGAGGCTTAAATAATCATCTCAACAGCTGATTATTTTTAGTTATTATCTTGCCGGTTGCTAATAAGATATGGCCAGGGGTGACTATTTCGCAAGGTTGCCAGCTAAACAGAGGTGACCATGAAATGTTAGCAGTTTTAATAAAATGTGCAGCTGGATTCAGATTACGTATTTACGCTCAGAAAAGTCCAGTTCATTTGCCTAGAGGGAAATGCTGCCTCCAAATTCTTGCTGTTACTACACAGATCTCTATGATTTCACGGGCTAATTTTTAATTATCTGGAATACGTTGTAGAATACACACACAAGCAATTCTAATTTTGCTCTCTGAGTGGTGCATTTCAAAAAACTGATTAAAATTACTGACAATTTGAGTAATTCCAAACATATAACCCTTCCACATTACTGTGAAAAGCCAGTATGACAACATTTCCTGAATGTTCTATATGGTTCTTGAAGTCATAATAATGTTCAAATAAAAGCTCTTCAAAGGGCATACATCCGTATTCCATCACTTTGCAATATGATGACTCATAGGACTGGAATGCACTCCAATTTAGGATCCAAGATAGAATGCCCAGAGGCAGGGCAATAAAGACTGAGAGGTATTGGGGGTGGAGGCACTTTCATGGGAAGAGGAGTGGGCTTCCTAGGCACCGGGTGTCTTCTGCCTAGGCTCCATGTGCCCCTCAAAATACAAAAGGGAAATTAAGCACACTTAAAACAAGCTTATAAAATAATAAAGGAAAGGCAAATGGTGAGGCAGAGATAAAATGGTGCTTTACCAGGGTTGGGCACAAGATGGCCAGGCCCTGTGTACTGGGAAGGGTCAGCTGAGCAGGGGAGGCTGCAATGGCTGCCATTCTCTGAATCTGCAGGTGGTCACATGCTGCCACCCACTCAGGCTGTGCCCAGCCCTGCTGTACCAGGCCTAGGAACCGAGTGTCCCCTGGCTTTGCATGTGCTAGGGGCTCACTCCCTGCACCTTCCTAAATGCAGTCCAGGAGGGCCAGTGAGGGGCCTGATTTCTATCCCCAAATCTAGGTGGTTCACCCATTCATTCAGTTCACAGATTCTGAACCATGCGCTAGTCCCCGTGAGCCTGCACTCAGCCTTAGTAGTCAGGTGCTGAAGTGCTGGGGTGAAACACACCGCAGCCCTCCACTTGTCGGGGGTGGGGGTGGGGGGGTGGCTCATGCATGTCACTTGAGCCTCATTTTCCTCATATGCAGAATGGAGATGATCAGAGTTGTAAAGATTTGAGGGCACAGTCCTGGCACATTCTCTCTGTCGTCAGTGATGGCTACCGCTATTACTGAATTTGGATCAGGGCTGACTACATAATTTGCAGGGTCCACTGCAAATGAAAATGGAAGGCCTCCTTTTCAAAAGGAAAAAAAAAAAAACCATGAAAAGTACAAAAATAGAAAACTTTCTCTTTTTTTTCAGTCTCTGTCCTGCCCTGTGCCTTTTATTTGCTATTTAATGTCAAGCTCTCTTGGGCAGGGGATGGTGCAGGGTGAGTGCAGCCCCTCTCAGATGCCACCATCAGGTGCCTCAGAGCAGCACAAGTGACCCACACCTGCCAGGTTGCTTTCCTGTCCCCAATTGGATGCACAGGCTGTGCCCAGCTGGGGTGGGGGGATGGGGAAGCCACTCTCCCTTTCCCCCAGGTCACTGCCCCAAGGGTAGACAGGAGACCCCAAGGAATTGCAATCTCCATACCGGGAAGTACCTGGTACCTGGATCAAAGGTGGGCTAGAGGCTCAAGTTGCTTGTGGAACATGCTATGACACTGCCAGCCTGAGGTCACTGCCAGGCCCCACCCTGAGACCCCATGCAGCATGTGCACAACCTCAGTCCTTCCTGTGAGCACACCAAGACCCCCACCAGGGGTAGTGGGCAAGGGCAGAACGCAGACCAGTTCCAAAAAGACCCAGATGTCACGCTATTGGGGAGCAGCAACAGTTGCAGGTCAAGATTAGGGGACCATGAGGTGGGGGAGTGGGAAGCCAAGACGCCCTCCTGAAGAGATGGATGGGGTAGGAGCTAGGACTAAGCCTCCACGCCCTCCTGCATGTGCTGCTGTCCCATCAGACTTAGAAAACGTGAATTCAGGGATGATATTAAAAATTTCAGGATGGCAACTGCAGAGCATTCGACCTCAGTGCAGGCCCCTCAGAGTGTAGGAGCCCATGAGAGTTCATTGGTTCCACTCCATAAAGCCAGAGCTCTGCAATTGTCTTTCTAATGCATCGGCCACAGCCCAAATGGACTAATGACCTACAATAGCCTCTCAGCGCACCAACCTCTCTTTTCATAAGCATTTATGACACGCAGTCAGTAGAAAAATGCTCTCTCCTACTAAACTGTGAGCTCCATGAGTGTAGACACTCTCTCCTGTTCATCAAGGTAGCCCCAAGGCCCAGCACATGTGCACACTCAGCAAGTATTTGTGGACTGGAATGGAGATCTCTAATGCGGGGGGAAAGTGAAGCCCACCTATGATAATGTCAACCTTCATAGCAGAATTCAAATCAGAGGCTGCCTTTTGCCCACTCAACGGATGCTAAATCAGAAGCAGTACACATTTGGAGGCTTACATCATCCAAGTTTTATCATCTGTTACACCTCTGTTTTCTTTTTTTTTTTTTTTTTTAAATAAAGATGACCGGTAAGGAGATCTTAACCCTTGACTTGGTGTTTGGATGCTAAATCAGAAGCAGTACACATTTGGAGGCTTACATCATCCGAGTTTTATCATCTGTTACACCTCTGTTTTCTTTTTTTTTTTTTTTTAAATAAAGATGACCGGTAAGGAGATCTTAACCCTTGACTTGGTGTTGTCAGCACCACGCTTTCCCAAGTGAGCAAACCAGCCATCCCTATATGGCATCCAAACCCATGGCCTTGGTGTTATCAGCACCACACTCTCACTTTCCCAAGTGAGCCAACCAGCCATCCCTATATGGCATCCAAACCCATGGCCTTGGTGTTATCAGCACCACACTCTCCCAAGTGAGCCCTGGGCTGGCCCTACACTTCTGTTTTCTGCTGGAGGATCAAGAAGAGCGTGTCTGGAGCAATGGCATTTGAGATTTGTTCTAAAGAAGGGGTGGAGATGCATGTCAGCAGGGATGAGCAAGGACAGCATTTCAGGCAGAAAGGTCACTTAATGGGAAGGCTCACTCCTCCTAAAGTGTGTAGCTGATTCTGACCAACACAGGAAGTAGTTGCCCAGATGGGACCTATATTAGTTTCCTAGGGCTGCTAAAGCAAGGGGCCACAACTGGGTGACTTATACCAACTGAAACTTGTCTTACAGTTTTGGAGGTTAAAAGTTCAAAATCAAGGTGTTGATAGGGCTACGCTCCTTGTGAAACCTGTAGGGGAGACTCCTTCCTTGCCTCTCCCAGCTCCTGGTGGTGGCCAGACATCCTCGGCACTCCTTGGCTTTCAGCCGCATCGCTGCAGTGTCTGCCTCCATCCTCACATGGCATTCTACATGCCTATGTGTCTCTGCATCTCTTTTCCTACTCTCACAAGGACAGCCATCACAGTGGATTAGAGACTCACCCTTCTCCAGCATGACCTCATCTTAGCTAATTATTTCTGCCTCTTGCAGCAATCTTACTTCCAAATAAAGTCACATTCTGTGGTACAGGTGGTCAGGATTTCAACATACCTTTTGGGAAGGGGACACAATCCAACACACAACAGAATGCAGGCAGCATGGGAGGGTTTCTGAGAAGAAGGAACGTGGACCTGGACGAGGGGTCCAGGGACTTGCTCCACCTCTCCTGCCCCACGTGCACAGAGGCCGGCACAGCTCCACACGCCCAGAGAAGAAGCTCAGGCTTTATCCCGGAGTCTCGGTTTCTTTTTGTGGAAAATATAATAATAATACCCACTATTCTATCTTAGAAGATTGCTGATATGATTAAATAAGATGTGAGAACTGTCTCTGACAAGAGGTGCACAGAGGACAACTGCCTGGTGTCAGTACTGCTGATAAGTGGGCCTATAGACACACATTGGGTAAATATATTACTTGGCAAAACCTCGTTATGGCTGTAGGGTGTTTAGATTAAATTGAAACCAGGCATGGTCACACCTATTGTCTCAGAACTGCAAAGGGCAGGAGTGGCCCAAGGTGTCAGCTGTGACCCTCCCATTTCCTCCTCCAATGACAACTGAGTCCTTCCACAAGTACCTGGGGCATGTCTATTCTCTAGGCATCACTGTCACAGTTCCTGGAGAGCATAAAGATGGCTAAGGATAGACTAGGAAGGACACGAGGGAGCCTCTTGGCTGCTTGAGTGTTCTCCATTCAGGTGGATGTTACATAGGTGCAATATACATACATGTGAAAATCCATCAGTCTGTGCACTTGAGCCTAGCACTTCTTACAGACTTTACTGTGTGTGGGGAAAAAAAAAAAAAGGGATGACCAAGACAGTCCATACTTATCTCACATTTGAGTGAAGGATTCAAATACTAGTTACAGTAATTTGATGAGATAAGCTATATAATCAATATACATAGCTTGGGAAATTCAGTTCAACTAGCTGGTGTGTGTGTCTCTGTGTCTTAGTGTTTTGTGGGATTTGTGCTTGCATGCCTGGGTGTCTTATGTGTTTGTGGGTGTGGTATCTGTGTTTGTGAGTGTGTGTGTTTCTGTGTGTGTGTTGTTTGTGTGTTTATATGTGTGTGTTTCAGTGTGGTGTGTGCATTTGTGTTTATGTGTGTATTGTTGTGTGTGTGTTTATATGTGTCTGTATGTGTCGTGTGTTTGTGTGTGTTTGTGTCTTTGTGCATGTGTGTGTCTATTTGTGTGATGTGTGTTTTTGTGCATGTGTGTGTATGTGTATGGTGTGTTTTTGTATGTGTGGTTGTGTATCTGCATGTGTGTCTATGTGTTTGGTGTGTGTGCGTGTGGTGTGTGTTTATACATGTGTGTGTCTGGGTGGTATATGTTTGTGTCTGTGGTGTGTGTGCAGCTGTTTGGTGTGTGTGTGGTGTTGTGTTTGTATGTGTGGTGTGTGTGTGTGTCTGTGTATGGTGTGTGTATGTGTGATGTGTGTCTGTGCATGCCTTTGTGTTTGTTGTGTGTGTGTTGTGTTTGTGTGTGTGGTGTGTGTGGAGTGTGTTGGTATGTGTGGTATATGTGTGTTTGTATGTGTGGGGTGTATGTGTGTCTGTGTGGTGTGTGTATGTGTGATGTGTGTCTGTGTGTGTCTTTGTGTGTGTTTGTGTGTGTGTGGTGTGTGTGTGGTGTGTGTTAGTATGTGTGGCATATGTGGTTTTGTGTATGTCTTTGTGTGGAATGTGTTTGTGTGCTGTGAGTCTTTGTCCATATGTGTCTATGAGTGTTGTGTGTGTCTTTGTGTGTGTGTGTTTGTGAGTGTGTGTGGTGGAAGCAGGCATGGCTGACAGCAGTCAGGGAAGGTTGTCCTGTGAAGGCTGTGTGTCGAGAGCTCTGCCAGCTTCTGACCTGCAGATGCGGGAGCAGTTGCTTCCCAGCAGGTACAGCTGAGCATAAAAAGATACGAATGGCAGAAAAGGAGACCTTACGAAAGGACAAGGAGGAGTTTGGACGTGATCCTGAAGGTAAGAAGAAGCCACTGATGTATGGTCATCAGGAAAGTGACATGATCACATCTGTGTCTTAGAAACATTCCCTTCTAGGGACACAATGGAGTTGGCCTGAAATTCCAGAAGGATGCAGGGAGACCTTTAGAAAATTACCCTGGGTCCATACGGGAGACAATGAAGACCCAATGAACGCAGTGATGCTGGGAAGAAGACACCTGTGTCTTAGAACACTGAGAGATATTTAAAAGATGAGATGATCAGGACTTAGCAATACTGTAATAGTGGTGGGATTGGCTGTCATTTTCAACACAGTGGTCTTTTGGCTCCTCACTGGGATTGGTTTAGCATTAATGTGTCTGGCTCTACACCAAGTGCTGTGAGTGCTCACAAGTTCAGTTCTTGTCCATGAGGTATGCACTGGTACAGTCCCCCCCACCCCATTCCTCAGGTGAGGAAGTGCAGCTCAGAGAGGTCCAGACACTAGCACTATGTCACCCAGGCAGTCAGGGGCAGAGTGTGGCAGAAAGGATGGGTCCCTTCTGAAGGCATCAGTCTGTGCACTTGAGCCTAGCACTTCTTACAGACTTTACTGTGTGTGGGGAAAAAAAAAAAAAGGGATGACCAAGACAGTCCATACTTAGACACTGTCATCCTGCAAGGCTCCTAGGTTCCTCCCCACTTCCACTCACACCCCCAGTCGCGTCTCTGTGAAGCAGCCAGCATGATCCTGCAACACACATGCACACATATACACACACACTCATTGGATCACAGGGAGCCCTGTGCAGAGTTCCCACTGCCTTCTAATCTCCTGCAGAGTCAAGTCCCAATTCCCCACCATGGCTCTGGGCCCATGCTGTCCACCACCCTCCTGTCTGGCAGATCTCCTGCTCCAGTTCTGCTTACACTGCTTCCCATGGGCACTGGCTTCCTGGATTTTCCTCAGACATGCCCAGCACATTCTCACGCTGTCCCCTCAGACACCCCTGCGGCTTGGCCCCCACCGCCATCTCTCCCAAGGCCAATGGCTTCTCTTCAGAGAGCCTTTACCTGACAATCCCCTTATACCAATTGTGTTTTCTATCCTGCCCATGTTTATCCTCCAAGCTTCATTTCCTCTATGTTGACTTATAAATATATGTATTTCTTTATTGGCTTACTCACCTGTATGAAACCTGGGATCTGTCTTTCTGTTCACCCTACGTTCCTCCCACCTAAAACAAAGCTCGGCACGCAGTAAGCACTCAGTGTACCTCTGCTGGATGATGAGAAAACAAGACTAGGTGTTCCAGAGAAACTTCATACGAGGCTAGACACACGGACCCTCAGTGACATCTCCTCCATTTCAAGTCCTGGGAGATGTAGGATTGGGACAGCAGGAAAAGATACTCAGATTTAGGAGGATTCAAAAAAAAAAAAACCTCCTTAGATGTCAAATCAACTTGCATAAACATTTCATCAAAATAAATATTTCTTTGCACCAGGCAAGTGACTTGCTGATAGACACTATAACAAGTTATTTTTATATGAAGACAGGTACTGAGTCTAGGGATTTGAATTATAAGAAAAGGTCACAGCGAGGTTCATATCAAATGCATTTCAGAAGCAGAGAACGCTTCAAAGGGAAGCCTGTGCAGCCCTCTGGGATTACAATGAGGGGAGGAGGGACATGGAGAGGATTGGGAGGAGGCAGCAGAGGGACAGCAGGATGGATTCGCCACAGGGATGGGGTTTCCGCCAGCCCCCTGGATTCCTGCCTGGGTCTGAAGACCCAAGGCTTGCCTACTGCTCCCTCTTGAAAGAATAGCATTCATACAAAATTCCTGGAGACCAAAGAAGTACAGGCAGCTGTGTTTGGGACCTACTCACAGGAGGGACCTCTCAGGGCCAAATGTGGAGAAGGAATCCTGGTTTAATCACAGGGCTTTGATCATCTGGGGACATGACCCAGTGTGGTCTTGAGGGCAACAGAATGAAAACTCAACCCAGGAGTCATTGAGTGGCCCCCATGGCCCCACCTGCAGCTCAGCTCTGTGGCTTCATAAGCAGCTCATCAGACAACACAGAAGAAAGTTTTGATGAAATGCTTTGGGGTGTCCATCACCACTGGGTAGATACCAGACGGAGGATCAGGGATCTCACAGCACCTGCCAGGGAAAGGCAAAAGGCCAACCTTGTGTTCCCCACAGGTGTGATGTTAGCTCAGTTGGTTAGACCATGGTGCTCATAACACCAAGGTCCAGGGTTCACTCCCTGTATCAGCCAGCCACCAAACAAACAAACGAACGAACGAACGAACGAATAAATGAATGAATGAATCAATCAATAAATAAATAAATAAAATGGAAGTCTTCTGGTGGTGCTGGCCAGAAAACAGCTAATAATATTGTAGTGTATATTTCGAGATAGCTAGAAAAGAGAATCTATAACAACAAAGAAATGGTAAATGTTGAGATGACAGCTATATTAAGTATTCTGATTAGGTAATCATACAATATATGCATATATTAAAACAACAAACTGTACCCCATAAGCATGTGCAATGAAAAAAAATAATTAAAAAAAAAAACTTAATTCTAAATTTAATAAAAAAGAGCTGGACTGTGGAGTCAGACCCTGGCCCAGCCACTGAGCTGGTGACCTGCGCAGGTTTCTTGTTCTCATCCTCCACGCTGGTCTATTAACCCTGTCTGTGCCATGGGGCTGCCGTGACGATTATATTAGCTAAAACCTGTCGAGTGCCAAGAATGGTGTGTTGCATGCGGAGAGCAAAAGACCCCGGAAATGAAAGTCTTGTAGTTGCTACTGTTACTGCAATTGCGGCTTCATGCTAGTGGCGGCTGGTGGGGTTTTACGGCTCCAGGCGAGGGCAGTGCCAGAGACAGGACAGATCAGGAAATGGAAAAGACAGAAAAAGGTGATGCAGAAAGCAGAAGTTGGTAGGGAAAAAGAAGAAAACTTTTCAGAGGTTTCTTTTTGATTTACACAAAGCAAATTTTTTTTTTCCTTTTTGTCTTTTTTATTGACCGGCAACGGGATTGCAACCCTCGGTGTTGCGCCCGCACCGCGGTCAGCCAGTGAGCGGGAACCGGTCTCCAAATGAGATCCGAACCCTCGGCGGGAGCGCCGCCGCTCTCCCAAGCAGCGCACTCTCCAGTGCGCCACCAGGCCAGCCCCCACAAAGCAAATTTTAACGGCAGATGGAGGATAAGACAAAATTGGGCCTTTACCTCATTTCAGACACATTAAAAATGCTTAATCTAAAACCTAAATAAGACAAACATTTGCATGATACAAAAAAAATTTAAGGCCAAGCAATTCAGATAGTAGAGTATTCTAGAGAATGCATATATAACTGAAGGGCCAGGGATTTACTTTTAACGATGACAAACCCAGAAGCTATAAAATAAAAGACAGTCAACCGCAAATATTCTTTGAATGGCAAAATATACCTAGTCAAAAGATAAAGTCCTAATATCAATAAAAGATAGAGAACCTACCAATTGGCACAGGATTTGAATATGGCTGTTCAGAGAAGAAAGCAAAACAGCCAGTAAACCAGAGGAGACGCTCAACCACATGAGAGACAGGGAAAGTAGTGTAAATGACAACTGTGTGCTGCCGTTCCCCCACCCAAGGGAAGGGACTTTAAAGGAAGGGAAAATTCTAATGTTGGTGGCATGAGTGGAGAAAGACATTTTCAGACATTGCTAGTGGTAATTTGATGTTTTTGTAGCTTTCTTTATTTTTTTGTTTGTTTGTTTTTTGTTTGTTTAGCTTTCTTTATTTTTGATGGATTCTGACACTCTTCTTAAAAACTAAACCAAATCAAACAACAACAACAAAAAACAAACACATTCTTCAATGTAGCAGTCTTAGTCTTAGGCATCTATCCCATTGAGGTAAAAATAACCAGCATTTAAAGCTGCATGTAAACATTTGTTATCTGATTGGGCTGAGGAAGAGAGAGGGGAGAAAGAAAGAAAATGACTTAAAAAACAAAGGGATTAATTTAGAAAAAGCAGCATATATACTGTATTAGTCCATTTTTGTGCTGCTATAACAGAATACCTGAGACTGGGTAATTTATAAAGAACAGAGGTTTACTTGGCTTACTGTTCTGAGACAGCTGCATCTAGCACAGGCCTTAGGCTGCTTCTACTCATGGTGGAAAGCAGCAGGCAGTGGTGGGTACAAGCAGATCACATGGCGAGAGGAAGCAAGAGAGAGAGAGGGGAGGTGCCAGGGTCTTTTAAACAACCAGCTCTTGTGGGAACTAATAGAGCAAGAACTCACTCACTACCCCTCCTCCCCCAGGGAGAGCATTCATCCATTCATGAGGGATCCACCCTCATGACTCAAACAGTTCCCAACACTGCCACATTGGGGATCAGGTTTCCACATGAGTTTTGGGGGGACAATAACATCCAAACTCTACCATATGCCATGATCTCACTTATGTAAAATATGACTGTTAAAATGAAAATGGTAATACTGGCAGTTGTCTATGTAGTGGGAAATTAGTTCTATGTTTGTCTATTATACATTTCTGGGTTGCTTGATCCTTTTATATTTTTTAATAAAATACCTAAAATTAAATAAAAAGGCAATAAAGAAACTAAATAAATTATGCAATCTGACAAGGTTTGTGTAGCTTCGTACAAGGGAGCTGTTTCTCAATGCACATGCTAGAACTGAAAGTCAATGTTCTCTGTCTCCTGCTATTTTGCTCCTTCTGTTCCTGCCCCATTGCAACCCAGTGGTATCTTTAGGGAGAGGTGTGAACTCACTTTTCTCTGTGGTTGTGTGTTCACTGGCCGTTCTTCTGTTTGTTACTTCCCCTCTGGTCATCCACATCCTCCTGAGAGTTCATATGCAGCCTTTTAGACTTATGTTTTACTCTGCAACTCCCACTACTCTGAAAATGTTTTGGATGTCCAACTGAGAGGACTCAGCTGAGACCCATTTTGACCTTCTCAAGCAATTTAATACCATAGAAAATACCAGCCACACACAGATATACAAAGACATAAGTAATGGTCAGTTCAGTGCTGTTTACAATAGCACTGCATATGAGCAAGCAAAATATTCACCATTAGGGGACCAATTAAAAAATAATGGTGTGTCCAGCCAATGAATACTATGTACTCATCAAAAAGACGAGGCAGCTTTAGAGCTCATACAACAGGATCTTCAGATATTTCAAAGCGAAAGAAGTAAGGAAGGCTCCCCTAGGTGGGCACTGTGTGTTTCCACTTACGTAGAGAAATGTGTACACATTCATATGTTTACATTCGCACAGACAGCTCTTGGGAAGACATATAAGAAGCTATTACACACAGGAGTAGGACAGAGGAGGAAGATGAATTTCAAGAAATAGTCTTTTCTATCAAATAGATGTTTTCTTACTTTATTTTATTTTATTATGCGTAAGTGTTGGAGTGAGCAGGACTGACTCTATGTTGGGACCTAAAACTGCATGGGCTCTAAAAGATTTTAAAAGGATGCAGTTTTTTTCTTGGTATGCATTTCTCTGAGTTCCCTCTTTTCCCATGGTTACTCAGTAATTTGAATTTGGTTATGGGGCAAGATGACATTATTTATATCAAGTAAAGTTGTTTTCCAGACAGCCTGAAGCTGCAAACTTGCAAAGAGGCATGTACTATACAGACCCTGAGAAACCAAGGAAGATGTCCATAAAACTGTGCTGACTCCACCCTCCAGAAGGACCCTGAGACAACAGCAAGGACAGAGCAGAAACCAGATGGAGGCTTGATGAGACCTCCACCTGCCTCCTTGCACAAAGTCCCCACACCTCATGTTCCCGTCCGTTCTGCTTTTCATTTCTCACATTCCATTCCCTCAGACCCCTCTTTAGAAAATCCTCAGTAATCACGAGTCTTTGAGATGGCTTCAGTCTGGCCTTTCTCTTTCAGGTTTAATGGAGAGAAGGGTTAGCACAACATCGCTCCTCAGGTCACTGGTATTCCTGAATAAAAGCTGATTTCCATTTTCACCAAAATTTGATTTTTGAGTGGTTTGCTTTTGAAAGAGGGCAGGTAGCTAGACTCGGGCCTGGTGACATAAGTATCCTTTTTCAATCAAAAGTGGTTAGCATAATACCAATAGTCATGTGCTTTAAAAGGTTATTGTATATAGTCTCCATATGCCAGCCACTAGCCACATGTGGCTACTTAAATTTAAGGATTAATTAATTAAAACACAGTAAAAAATTTAGTTCCTCAGTTGCAGTAGCCATATTTCAGGTGCTCAATGTGTCACATGTTTAGTGGTGGACACATCAAACAATGCAGATCCAGAACATTTCCATTACTGCAGACAATATAGTGGACAGTGCTGGATACTCTTCATGAACCTAGACTCAGAGAATTTCTCAGGAAACATCTAAGCCTTTGTTGTCCATACTAGAGTCAAGGCAAAAGAAAAATAAGCCAATAGGTTTTTGCATTGTATAATAAGACAGGCACTTCCTTTAAATTCACACACATTTCTCCCTCTCCTCTCATTAACCAGCAGGAATGTTAGAAACTCATCCCTGCAACCTTTTTACAGTGTCATGACTTAAGGCTCTAACTTACTTTGCATATATTTTGAGTATCACAGTTTCTGGGTACTTTTGTCTTATGGCAACCTAAATTAATCAATATTTATTGCAATGCTATTTGTAAGCATAAAGTAATAAAAATAAGCACAAGCCAAAAATAGTCTACATTTTTTATTTTGTATAGATACTGACACCTCCTCACTTTTTTAGGTCCCTCATATTCTAACCTGTTTAGGTTTCTGAGATCCCTTCCAACTCTGAGAAGCTACAAGTGTAATCCCAGCTGAGAGTGAAGCTTGGGTAACTATGGATCCCTAAGGGTTGTTATTAGTATATTTGGCTCAATGATCCAAAAAGTACCAACGAGTCATTTAGGGATTGCCCATCCATTTCTACTTTGATAGTGTCATTTGTGTTTCTTAAACAGTCTAGTATGAATTTACATCTCTTCTCTAGCCACCAAAACTGAGCTCTTGGTCAGTCAAATACCAAGGAAATGACCTTTAAGACTTAGATGTCTTCTTCTTCCAATTAGTGAAGGATAAATGCAGAATTAGCTCTTATCCTTGCCCTGCAGAGTGAAAGCAGCTGATTTAAAAATTCTCTCCTCCTTGTGCCAAGCTGCCTTCATCTCCCCTAATAGAATAGCAGTGCATCTTTGGGCTGGAGTGCTGCCCTCCTGAGACGTCTCAGTGGAGGACATGTGTGTTTCATCTGTTAATAATAGTATCTTCAACAAAGAGCCCACATCCAGCCATCTGTTAAGCCGGGGGTTTTCATAAGCAACCACTAGAGGAAGAAGTGTGGATGAATACAAAGCTCTTTCACCCAATTTCTCTTTTCTCTATTTGGCCTTCATAGAAGAAATCACAAGGACCAGTCTTAGAAGAGAGAGCTTAGACCCTGCAGAGAAGGCAGAGAGCTGCATGTCTACCTGCAAGCAGATGCTCGGAATGACCTTCTAGCTACCAGGACAGCCTGTCGATGCTGCAGGCTCTCCTTTTTCTTATTCACAGACTTTTATGAGAACCAGCTTATATTAGCAACTTGATCTGAACTCATCAAGAAGGAAAGCAAAGCAAACATGTGGCCTGCCCAGTCCAAAAAGGACATCCTGTCCTAGGCCAGGAATTTGCTCAAGAGAGCCTCAAGACAGGCTGGCAAAGGAAAGATGTACTCAAAGAGCATATTTTTGCTATTCACTGTTAATCCGCCTCGGAAAACCCAGCAAGGGCAACGGAGCTGTCTCAGTTTGGGACACAAAGGAGTGGAACACGGTGGAACCAGTTTTCTCTCTTCATCCACCAAAGTGGTGTGAACAAAAATAAGTAATGAAAATTTCACATTCATCTACCATTATCCAATTCATTTCTGTGGGTAACTTTTAAATATGTTTTAAGCAATGGTTCTGTAAGATGGTATTGATAGGTAATGACATGTTCTTCATAAATAAATTTTTCCAACTAATTTGTCTTTTATGGAAACCAAAGGAATTTCTTCAAATAAAAGTCACTGTTATCAACCTCAGAATTGGACAGATGAGGGCTGGAGTTCATCCCTCCTATTACTAGCAATGTTACCTTGAGCAACTCACTCTACCTCTCTAGACCTCAGTTTCCACATCTGACAAATGGGAATGTCAACAGAGCGTAACCTATAAGGTTCTTGTGAAGTTTAAACAAAGCAGCATCTCCGTTCAGAGCTGTGCTGGGTACATCAAAAGAGCTCAGTGTGGCAGTGCTGGTGATTTACCATTTAATACCTTTTTTAAGGTGTGCATGTGAAGCTCAACCAAACTTCTCCTGGTGATTTAAGCACATCATGGTGTAGGTCAGAGACCACTTGTTCCTATGCTTGGTTTTTCCATTGCATTTGGGAAACTCTATTGTTTGGTGTTTGGGACCAGTTCCTGAGAAATCCACTGCTCCCCACTCCCTGAATATTCACTTATGGTTTTCAAGCTGCTATGAGCAGGAATACAGACAACGAAAGAAGTTACTGCTCTACTTAAGAGGAGTGTAAATAGGTGTAAACAGGATCAAAGTCAGGATTGTCATATGTGAACCACTTGGGGATCTTGATCTGGCATGAGACCAAAGTTTCGGCAATTTATAAGTCTCACAGGGAAGTCCAATGCCCAGGTGGGGCCCACTCTGTAAGTAGTCATCCCAGCAAGTGCAGTAAGCATCGTTGGAGGGCAGACTTGGGACTTCCTGTCCAGTAGAAATGCCAAGGTCACATGCTGCCTTATAAGTTCAAAGCCAACGCAACCCCTCAAGGGGAGGCAGAGAGAAGGAACGACGCAAAGCCAGTCCTTCGACCAGCACCGAGGTCACTGTGTACTGGAGACATGTGGGGTATGTTAGTGATTAAGACAGACATGGCCCCAAACTCTTGCATGTGCAGGGGTGATGAGAAGGCCAACCAGGGCAGATAAAACCAATAACTACACAGGTAGTTAAATGACCAAATAATTCAATAAATAAATTGCAGTTAGATAATTGCACTGAGAAGAGGAGTTGGATGAAAAAGTGTGAGGTTCTGGCAGACAGAGCAAAGGTGCCGCTATCCAAAGCTGGGACATTAAACAAGGCATCTGTGAGGAGGACCATAGGGTGGTGGGTTAGTGTCCTAGGGCTGCCGTAACAACAGAAATCAACTGCTTCAAGTTCTGGAAACCAAAAGTCCGAGAAGAAGGTGTCGGCAGTGTTGGTTCCTCCTGGAGGCTCTGAGGGAAGAATCTGTTCCAGGTCTGTCCCCTGGCTTCTGGAGGTTTGCTGGCAGTCTGTGACCTTGGCTTCTGCTGTATCACCCCACTCTTTACCTTCATGCTCACAAGGCATTCTCCTTGTGTGCATGGCTGTGTCCAAATTTCCCCTTTTTATAAGGATACCAGTCATATTGGATGGGGAACCAGTCTATGACCTCACCTTAACTTGGTCATCCTCAAAGACTCTACTTCTAAATAAGGTCACACTCACAGATACTGGGGGTTAGAACTTCAGCATTTGGGAGGCAGGGGTGGACACATTTAAACTCATAACAATGGCAAAGAATTAATCTGGCTGAAAAAAAATGGAAGAAGAAAACATCACTAAAGAAAGAAGCTCGTGCCGAGGCTCTCGGGCAGCAGGGCTGCTACGGCGACTGGGAGTGGTTGGGTGCCTGGCATGCTGGAGTGTGGAGACAAAGGGAAGGCACAAGGGCCAGGCAGCAGCCTGATGCTGTGGCTTTGGGAGGCTCTGTGTCAAATGTGGGAGCCAAAACAGCAGGTCAGGAAACCAGGACAACTGAGGATCAGATGTCACAGAACCAGCAAGAGAGACAAGAGGAAGATGCCCCTCTATCCCCTGACCAGAGGCTGGTGCTTTAATTCTAGAGAGGAATAAGCACTCTCTGGACTGGGTGGCACCAGGCACAGGTGAACACGGAACACAAAGTGAATACAGGGGATTAAAGAAATGTTTATATGCTGAGTGTTGAGGTTCCCAGGTTTTTTTGGCTACTCAGGCTCCTAGAAGTATGGCAGCCAGAGATTATCCCGTGATACCTCGTCAGTCTGAAAGAAAAGCCACAAAGATACTGACATGCAGATTCCCCCAATGAAAGCATCTAGGCAGACCACACTTTACTTTTTAGTGTTTCTCAAACTTTAGCATAAATAACAAGTATGGGGGGAGGAGGACATTAAAATACAGATTCCCAGGCCCCACCACCAGAGATTCAGAAATGGTATACTGTGTAGTTCAGCTGTGGATATTGATAATACTCAAAAACACTGAGTATTGAAAATATAAACATGTAGTATTGATCTAATGAATATTATAATATCATGAGAGGGGCACAATGAAAGTACATGAGTATAAGATACGTCAGAGTAAAATAGAGCTCCATTTTCATCCATTATTGTGGGAAGTTAGTAAAACTGGAATTATATTTAAAAATACTTTGTTCTGTAAATATGTTATTTCTAAACAAGGAAACAATATTTTAGAAGTCAATTAGAAAGAGTTGAAAATGATTTTCTTTAGGAAGAATAAAGAGAGGGACTGGGGATGCTGTTTTTGCAGCAAATCTTGCAAACTATGTGATTCTTTAAGTACATGGACAAGTCTGAGAAAATTGAAAAAGAAATGGAAACTGCATAACTGTTTTCAAACAGCTTTACTTCTTTGTACTAAAATGTTTTGCATGAATCCCACTGAGCATGTGCAGGGAAAGAAGGTCGTGACCTTGAGCCCTAAAGGAATAAACTTCCCTGCCAGTGGAACCAAAAGGCTGGAAACTTAACTACTGGAGCAAATTCTGACATGAGAGGTCCTGCAATAAGGAAGATCCAGGGCACTGACCAATCAAACTCTGCCAGCTTGAAACTACCTTCTTCCTTGACCCCTTAAAATATGCCTAGACCATTCGTTTTTATAGCTGCTGCCATTTGCAACAACATGGATGGACCTTGAGAGAATAATATTGAGTGAAACGAGTCAG
>NW_007736085.1:0-2391 GCF_000696425.1 Galeopterus variegatus
CTCCCAGGTTTCTACTCTCTAGAGACACTTTACAATCTGTTTCTGTGTCCATAACTCACATTAGAATTCTCTAGGATTCTGGGACCACAGTGCCTTTCAGTCAGGGCCCTCTGGAGGGAGATGTGCTTGTCTTCTGTGGAACAAGTCCTGGGCAGCTGAGCTTCACAGTTTGCATCTTGCCCAGATCGTTTCAATCTGTGATGCCACAGGACTCATAGGGGGCATCTTTCTGAAGCATCAGACTTGCTTGATTCCTTTGAGAGAGAAAAAACCTATTAATGTACTTAGGGGTGACATTCACTTAGATTTGTAAGATCGTGATAGACTTCTCTCTGAAATGATGCTTGGCTTGTCCTCTTTTGTTAGGTCCCAGATCCCTAGGGGTGTGCCCTCGTGACTTCTGCCATTAGGGTACATTGATGTAAACATCTGAGAAGTGCTGGCGTGCAGCTCTCACAGCTCTGTAAGGGAGGACCCCAGTGTCTGATTTGTCTTTTGCCACCTGGAAGCTGCTGATTCATGACAAAGCCCCAGAAGAGTGAAGTTAAATTCCATTATTGCCTTTTTTTAGTCATGTTATCAATCCAGTTCTTCAGCCACTTAGTGATGATTACAACACCTTGTAGGGTTGCTGCTGGCATTAAATCAAATGGTATAAGGAAGAATATTTTGTAAAAACTGTAAAGTAGGATGCAAGCACAGGGGCTCATAGGTCTCCTGGATATTACTGCTTTTCCTTTTCACAGTTAAGAGATTATCAGTGGAGAAACGGGCCTGGTGGTCCTCCAGGAGCAAAGAACAAAAGGGAAACTGGCAGCAGCCCTTACTCAGCAACTTCTGGGGGTTGCCAGTTGCCTAAGGAGCTGAGTCTCGGCTGTTCAGGCTCCTGGGAATGGGGCTCAAGGGGCAGTAGGGGGTAATGGTAATGATCATGGAGGAAGTGTCAGGGACTGGGTGAGTCTGGGTGTGAATCCTGCCTCTCCCTCTGCCAGGGAGATGATTCAGGACTCTTCTCTGAGCTTCTCCCTTGAAGCTGTGCACACAAAGAGGGACCACGGGCTTGGCTGTCACATTGGGCCCTGCTGCAGGAAGCACAGGATGATGTTGATAACACCAAGGTCCAGGGCTCAACCCCTGTACTGGCCACCACCAAAAAAAAAAAAGGTACAGGATGTGAGCTGGTTGGGAGGGGAGGGACAATGGGGGAGTGAGACCTTGAGAAGTGGGCACAGAGGGGCTACAGGAGGAGGGCCTGGTCCACCTCAGGCAGGAAAGAGACTTTTGCCAGCTGATGGGGAAGAAAGCACGTCAGAGGCCTCAGCCATTGAGGGGGACAGAGCATCTCCATGTGCACCGTCATCTCTTCTAGCCCACATCATGCATCAGTGGGGAGGCCTTTGTGACATCAGTGGGGAGGCCTCTATGACATCAGTTTACATGAAGGAGCTGCAGGTAAGTGCCCTGCAGGCAGCCTCTTGACCACCTCCCATGCTGGGGGCTGGGTGCCCCGCTGCCAGCTGAGACAGCCGCCACCCCCACCCCTAATTATTTCTCTGTCTAGATCTCCCCCCAGACCCCCTCCAGCTCCTCCTCTCTGCATGTGCCTGGAGCCGGTGCCTAGATCTGGCAGTGGCTCGGTACTGCAGCTACATAGAAAACCAACGTGAAAGGAGCATGATCCAGGAATTGGTAAGAGTCCAGTGGGGTCCCCTGATTCCACGCTGCCAATCCTGGGATCCAATATCCCCTTGGGGCTCTGAAGAAAAGGGGCTGGGAGCCCCTGGTGCCAAGGGAGAATGGGGTGCTGGGGGCCTAGGCCTCAGCGGGAGGGACCCCAGACCATGCAGCATGGCTCTTTCTGTTGCTGCCCTGTCTGCCCACCCTCTCTTCTCCATAAACCCCTGCTTGAGTCCTCACCACACGTGGCCTGGGCTGTCCCCTGCTGGAAACACTAGGCTGACTGTTGTCAGAAGCCTGTGTTCCTGACTTAGTTCCTGCTTTGCTTTGTCTTTGGTTTTGGACAAGCCACCTCTCCTGCCTGGGCTGAGTGTTCTAAAGTAGAATTAAAGGGTGTCAAAGGTCCCTTCCAGCTCTAAGAATGAAAGATTTCTAGGCACACATGAGACATCAGGGCAACAGGGATCTTGCCTGTCCTTTTAATTCCTGGATCCCTGCTATTAAGAACAGTCCCTGTCCCATAGTGAGTGGTTCGTGGTGAATAAACTACACACCCTTGTGAATCACAAGCTGGGAGAAGGCTAGTCTTTCCTTTCTCAGCCTCCATTTCTAGAGATTTCTGTGGCTGTCCTTCAAAGAGAATCCAGACTCAGACGTTCAGCTCTGCAGCTGTGAGTGAAAACCAACAAAGACCCAAATTCTCTTTCCTTGGGA
>NW_007736085.1:2575-3591 GCF_000696425.1 Galeopterus variegatus
CTCTAAGGATGAAAGATTTCTAGGCACACTTGAAACATCAGGGAGACAGGGATCTTGCCTGTCCTTTTCATTCCTGGATCCCTGCTATTAAGAACAGTCCCTGTCCCGTAGCATGTGGCTCATGGTGAATACAGGCACTCTTGTGAATCACAAGCTGGGAGAAGGCTAGTCTTTCCTTTCTCAGCCTCCATTTCTAGAGATTTCTGTGGCTGTCCTTCAAAGAGAATCCAGACTCAGACATTCAGCTCTGCAGCTGTGACTGAAAACCAACAAAGACCCAAATTCTCTTTCCTTGGGATTTCAAGGAGAGTTTGTCAATTTGCGTCCCCATAGGGTGTGAGAGCTTTTCCTTGAAAATCCATTCCTGTCCCGTCCACCACTCTGGTCCAGGGAACAGAGCTGAGGGGGACAACCTCAGTCACTTTCCTGTGATTCTCCACACAGAAAAACAGCAGCAGGAAACTCTGGATCAAGTGGAAAGAGGAACATGATTTTTTTCTTTGCTCATTCCATGGCTGATGGGTTTGGGGAAAAGACTGAGATGTAGAGGCCACATGCTTGTCTTCCCACTCCCAACCTGGAGAAGGCTCAGCCCTGCACCCCACCCTCAGCCCCACAAGGTCCCTGAGAATCTGGTCTCACTGGTGGGCCTGTCCTGGGCCATTGGTGGCATTCCTGGGGCCTGTCCATTGCTGCTACATCTCTGCCTCCCTGGTAAGAGATGTTTCTTTCCTCTTCCTACCACAGGAGTGTAGATGTCAGCAGGTGAACTCCCTGCAGGAACAACTGCAGGTGAATGGACTCTATGGCATCCCTCATGTCCCCTGGAGAACCTTCCTTTCCCTCTCTCAGCACCCATTTGGCTTTTCTCCCAAAGGCTCAGATTCGGACCACTGATGTCTCAATGTCCGAAAAGGCACAGTTAGAGAGAGCCCTGGCTGACACTCGCCGTGGGGTCTGGCAGAAAGCAGGTGTGGATCTGGGCACCCTTCCTCCCTCAACCTGGTGCCTTGGCA
>NW_007736085.1:4680-6155 GCF_000696425.1 Galeopterus variegatus
ATCCCTGGGCCTCTGTCAGCCAGCTGTAAATCAGATCTCTTTCCCTGCCTCTTCCACCCTGACTGAGGTCTCAGCAAAACCAACCGAGAACATGGGCTTGGAAATGCTTGAAAAATATGTCAAGTGTGATTCAGAGGAGGAAATGTCACTGCGGGATGGTTGCTGTAGGTGTCAGTGTTCGTGTGCCCAGACTCCATCTTCCCCCTGCCCAATCCTGACTTCACCTTTCTGCATTTGCAGTCCTACCGCGACCTGAAGAAAGAGCGAGATGCTCTCCACCTGCACTTGGAGGACAACAAGTAGGAGGCAGGTCTGGGGGTCTCAGCGTGGTCGATGGGGTGCGGTCGATGTTGTGGGAGGTGGGAGGGTACAGGTGAGCACGATGAGGGGGATGCACAGGTTTGGACATGTGCAGAGCCAAGCTCTGGCAAAAAAAAAAAAAGAGACTCATGTCTGGCCTCAGGCAATTCATGTCCACTCTCTGGACTGGCAGTTGTGACTGTTGGTTCCTTGGGCCCCCATCCCCATGCCATGGTCCTCTGGTTGTGTGACAAAGTCAGTGCATCGATCACCAAAGTGGTCCTTTCTGTTCCTCATTCTTTCCATTCTCCTTCACCTCTGGCCATAGGAACAACTATGAGGACCGCAAGTGTCACCAGTCCCAACTGAAGGGGAAGCTTCAGGTCCTTGTGATGGAGAAGGTGGCCTTGCAGCTCCAGGTGAAAAAGCTCAAGACATGCAGGAAGTGTGTCAATACAGGAAGCTCCTGCCGTAGCAAGTGAGTGGCTGCAGCCCAGGGTTTTGGTTTTATGAGGGTGAGGTAGAGAGGAAGGTGACAACCTGTCCCTCCTGCAGCTGCTCCCTCCCTGGCTCACCTCCGGTGCTGTGGGCAGGTGCACGCTTCAAGGGAGGAGCATGGCTGGTGTTGGGTCCAGGAGCCAGGGACCTGCTTGGCTGATGCAAGCAGGTGGACAGGTAAGCTGGGGCTGGTGTGGCCTGGGAGCAGGTAGGGGGAAGATAACGAGGTGTGTGCACCAGCAGACGGCAAGTCTGCTCATCTGAGCCTCAGTGTCCCCATCTGCACAGAGGGATGGGGTGCCCACTGTCAGCCACCCACAGTTGTCTTGAGCACAAGAATGTAAAGAACTCTGTTTGAAAGTGGTGAATGACTGACCATCATCTGGGCATGAGGAATAATTAGACAGGAAGCCATGGTCTGGGCGAGGCTGAATTAGGAGCTGTGGGTCAAGAAGAGGGTTTTGTGCAGCTCCAGAGGCCAGAATCCCTCATCATCCGTTTCCTTTCTCAGCTGACCCTCCACCTCCGGAGCCTCCAGCAGGGCCCAGCGAGGAAGAACGGGGGCCGCAGGTGGAGGCTGAGCAGCTGCAGAAGCAGCTGGAGAGCCTGGCAGGTCAGCTCCAGGCTCAGGGAAAGGACGACGAGGGTCTGAGCCACCTGAACCGGGAGCAGGAGGA
>NW_007736085.1:7594-9239 GCF_000696425.1 Galeopterus variegatus
CCCTGGACTTTCCTGGCCTGCCACTAATGGTCCCCGGCCAGGCCTGCTAAGCCCCCCCCTGCCACTAACAGGCAGGAGACCCTGGCCTGACCTCCCCTTGGGCCCCCAAGAAAGAAAGAAAGATCCCTCTAGGGCACTCCCAGGCTGGCCTGCCTCTAAGAGACACCCTGGCCTCACTTGGCCTGTCCTGCCACTAATGGTGCCCCTGGACTTTCCTGGCCTGCCACTAATGGTCCCTGGCCAGGCCTGCTAAGGGCCCCACTGCCACTATGGGTGAGCCTGACTAGGTGTAGAGAAGAGACCCACTGGTTGGGCCTGCCTCAGGTCTGCCCTGTCCTGACCTGTCCTGACCTGGCCTGCCTCTAAGAGACCCCCAGGGCAGGCCATGCCAGTCCAGGGGGTCTCTTATAGGCAGGCAGGCAAGGCAAGGCAGGCCATAGCACTAAGTAGGCCAAGGGGGCCATGGTCCAGGCCATTCAAAGAGGGCCCTTAGTGGCAGGATAAGCCATGCCAAGTGATCTCTCTCTTAAAGAGGCAGTCCAGGGGTCTCTTAGCACCAAGACAGGCCAAGGTGTCCCAGGGACAGGCCAGTCAAGTGGGGCACTTAGTGGCAGGGGTACCCCTAGTGGCAGGGTGACTCTTATGGCTGTGGTCTGCTAGGGGCAGACTACTAAATGGGGGCCATATGGCAGAAAAACCAGTGGGTTCCTTGGGCAGGACAGGCCAGACCAGCCCTTAGCAGTAGGAGGCCCTTGGCAGCATGCCTGGCCAGGGCAGCCCTCAGTGGCAGGTGAGGGCACAGGGGCCCTAAGGGAAGGCCAGGTTATGGGTGCTGTTAGTGGCAGACCAAGCCAGGACAGAAGTGGCCCAAAGTGCCAGGCCAGGACAGTCCAGCAGGTCCCTTGGGACAGCCCAGGAGAGGTCAGGGGGGTCCTTGGCTCTGAGCCAGGCTGGGCCAGGCCAGCAGTGTCCTAGGGACAGTCCAGGCCAGGCTAGGGAAGCCCAAGGGGCAGGCCAGGCAGGGCCAGGGCTTCCCTAGGATCAGGCCATGCCAGGTTAGAGGGTACTTGGGGTAGGCCTGCCTGGCCAGGGGAGCCCTAGGAGCAGGCCAGGAAACTCTATGGGGTCCCCAGAGGCAGGCCATGACACAGGTCCCTAGGAACAGGCAAGGCTGCTGGGCCTCTTAGTGCCAGTCCAGGCCAGGGAAGCCCTTAGCAGAAAGGGGCTGTTAGCAGCAGGGGGGCCCAGAACAGTAGGCCTGGCCATGGAGGCCCTTAGTGCCAAGTATTCTGTTATAGCCACACAAAATGGACTAAAACAGAAAATTGGTACCAGGAGTGGGATGTTGCTCGTAACACACACTTGAAAGTGTGGAAATGGCTTCAGAAACTGGTGTTGAGAGTTTGGAGGAGTTTGGAGTACACAGAAGAAGACAAAAAGATGAGGGAAAATTTGGAATGTCCTAGACCTATTAAATGGTGGTGACCAGAATGCTTATGGAAATATGCACTGTAAAGACCATTCAAAGGAGGTCTCAGAAATAAGGAGTTTATGGGCCGGCCCGGTGGCGCACTGGATAAGTGCGCCACTTGGGAAGCGCGGCGGCGCTCCCGCCCGAGGGTTCGGATCCCACATACAGACCGGT
>NW_007736085.1:10179-19032 GCF_000696425.1 Galeopterus variegatus
GTAGGGGGGCAACATTGAGGGTTGCGATCCATTGCCAGACAAAAAAAAAGAAAAAAGAAAAAAAAAAAAAAAAAAAAGAAAGAAGGAGTTTATTGGAAACTGGGGCAAAGATCACCCTTGCTGCGAACTGGCGAAGGACATGGCTGCATTGTGTCCATGCCCTAGGACTGTGTGGAAGTTGGAACTTATGGTTAGTTGTGAACCAGAGTATTGGGTGGAAGACATTTCTAAGCAGCAAAGCATTAAGGAAGCTGCATGGCTACTTGTAAGAGCCTGCTCTGGGTTATGGCAGCAAAGGCATGACATAAAGCCAGAATTTAAAAGGGAAGCAGAGTGTAATGATTTGGAAAATGTGCAGCCTGGTCATGTGGTAGAGAAGCAGAGAACATCTTCAGAAGGAAAATCCAACAGTACTAAGAAGATTAGCACAAAAGGATGGGATTAGCAAGAGAAGGAGAAAATGGCCCTGAAGGCATTGCAGAAGCCCCTGAGGTCAACTCTTCCATTTCAGGCCCAAAGATCTAGGGAGACAAAATGGTCTTTGGGAACTGGCCTGAGGAACCCTCCATGGGCTCACTGCTCAGGGCCACATTGGAAAATAGCATCTAGCACCAGTGCCCCAGCAGCTTTTGCTGGTTCAGCTGTAGCTAAATTGACCCCAGGTGTGGCTGGACCCACAGATTTGGAAAATACAAGCCAGAACCCTTGGTGAGTGCATGTGGTGTTAGGTCTTCAGGCTCTCAGAATGCCAGAGTTTGGAAGGCTTGGGAGCCTCCACTCAGATTTCAAAGGATATGTGAAAAACTCTGGGGGCTCAGGAAGAGATCTTTCACAGGGGCTGAGTCACTGCAGACAGCCTTCTCTAGAGCAATGCCAACTGAAAATGTGGAGTTGGAGTTGCAGCAGAGAAACCCCATCAGCACCATGTCTAGTGGAGCCATGAGAGCGGGACTGCCATGGAGACCCCAGGCCTGTGGAGCTACAGAGTGGAGTGACAGCCTGGGATTGCTGAAGTGTGGCCTGCGACCAGGAAAGCCACAGGAGCAGAGCTGCCCAAGGACCTGGGGACCCAACCCCCACACCAGCGTGCAGAGGACATGGAACATGGACTCAAGGTAGATGATTCACCATCTTTGAGATTTAATGCCTGCCTTGCTGGATTTTGGACTTCCTGGGAACCCAGTACCCCTTTCTTTTGGCCTATGTGTTCCTTTTGGAATGGGAGCATGTACCCTATGTTTGTCCCACCATTGTATCTTGGAAATAGATAAATTGTATTGATTTCACAGATGGGCCTTTGAACTTTGGACTCTTGAAACAAGTTAAGACTGGGGATGAAATGCCTGTATTTGCATGTGAAAAGGACTTGAGTTTTGGGGGGGCGGGGCAGACCATGCCCAATTGTATTGATTAAAAATGGTGGTCAGGCGTATGGTTCTGAGGGCTTTAAAAGAAGAGCACATAGGAGTCTGTCTGTCTCTGCTTCCAGCACCCTACGTATGTCCCACCACTATATCTTGGAAGTAGATAACTTGTATTGATTTCACAGATGGAACTTTGAACTTTGGACTCTCAGGTTGAAACAAGTTAAGACTGTGAGGATAAAATGAATGTATCTGCATGTGAAAAGGACATGAGTTTTGGGGGGCCAGGGGCAGACCATGCCATAGTGAATTGATTAAAAATGGTGGTCAGGTGTGTGGTTCTGAAGGCTTTAAAAGAAGAGCACATGAGAGTCTCTCTCCGCTTCCAGCATCTTGCAATGTGAGACCCCTGGGTCACTGTTGCCACCACCAGATGGACTTTGTACTTCCCAGCCTCAGAAACTATAAGTAATAAATTTTGTTTTTCTTTATAAATTACCCAGTTCCAAGTATTCTGTTATAGCAACACAAAATGGACTAAAATGGGGGCCCTGAGGCAGGCCAGGCCAGTGAGTCTCTTCTGTAGGCCTTCCAAACTAAAGACTGATAGCAAAACCGGGGAGTTAGTCAAATAATATATTAAAATAAATATTTTTAAATTGTACATTTTTTCACATGTAAATAGTTCTTTAAAATTTTTAAATTAGGTATGTCATACTTAAAATGCCAATGAGGTGTGAATAGACCCACCATCTCTGCACCTGATAATTTATTCCACAAGATCGACAACATTGGAACTGCCTCATTTAATAATTTTTGCCTATCGGTGTACGTGCAATAGGATTTCCTTGTGATTTTTATATTGCTTTTTATTAATTACCAATGAGATTGAGCATTTTTCATACATGGCCTTTTGTCTCCTACAAAATATCAGTATTTTAATTCATTTGTACGTTTATTGGTTTCTTATGATTTCTTTATATTCTCTGGACACTAATCTTTTTCGTTTGTAGTGATGAATATTTTCTCTCTGATAGTGATTTATCATTGCAGTGCCTTTATTCTACATTTTAACAAGCTATTAATTTAAATAGAATTGAATTTCTCAATCTCTTACTTTGTAGCATACTCTTTTTTCTTATATAAGAAAACGTTCCCTATTCTGAAGTGTCAAAGGAAAACATTACAACAAATTTAGTTAAAGATCTCATTGTGACTCTACAATCAGGCAACAGGTCACTTCATGAAAATAAGTTCCAAAGAGCCAAGCAGAGGAGGTTGGTTTTAGGAACAGAAAAGGCTGAGGAAAGCAGAGACAAAGAACAAAAGCTGGACTCGTCATTTCAAAGTTCCTTCCATTGTAAGGTGGGGACAGGGGGACAGATGATGTTTTATTTCTTTGCAGCAAGTGTGAGGAAGAAGCATCGGCTAGTGAGAGTGACAGAATCAGCACAGTCACCGTCCTCCCTTTGCACGGATATTTTCTAGTACAGACGCGATACAGGAGGGGCTCAGTGTCCCTGGGCTGGGGTTTCAGGACAGGCCTCTGGGTTTCCAGCCACTCCCTGAGGTCTCAGGTCCCCTCCTCTGAGCTCTCCCCTGGGGGACAGTTACTGTTGCCAGTTAGACCTATTTTAACACCAACAAGGGGAAAATGAGACCACAAGGGGACTGGCTTCTGCAAACCCAGTGGCTGGGCATGCTCAGTAGAGAGCACAGAACATTCTCGAATGTGCCTGGTGCATGTGATATGCTCCAGGAAGAGACAGACTGAGCATGTGCAAGATGAAATGTTACACAACTGGGAGCCACCCCCCTAGTTGAATAAGCACTATAAACCCAACCTGCACCTCCCTGGCTGAGG
Source organism: Galeopterus variegatus (assembly GCF_000696425.1). Classification (NCBI taxonomy): domain Eukaryota; kingdom Metazoa; phylum Chordata; class Mammalia; order Dermoptera; family Cynocephalidae; genus Galeopterus; species Galeopterus variegatus. Next base: position 13,408 of record NW_007736085.1, read on the forward strand.
GGTGTGTATTTTACTTTGCATCAAACTTACTTTCAGCAGCAGCTGCTCACTCTCTTGAGCCAGCCTGTGCTCTGTACTGAACTTTCAGTATGTTTTTCTTGCTTTTGTGTTAGACTTGGTGTCTGTGCTGAACTTGCTTTTGTGCTGGACTCGCTGAGGGCCCTGCTCAGTCTCTGGAGCTTGCCACGCTCTCTCTGTGAAGCCTGTTTTTCTTTCCTTTAATGGAGTCAGGAACCTAGTAAGAGCACGGGGTGGGTTGAAGCCAAGTACCAGCCCCCAGACCTTCCTCTAACATCATGCTTGCCCTGGCTTCTACCTGGAGACACGTTCTGGAGCCCAGGCCAGAGCTCACACAGGCCTGGAACAAGCTGAGTTCTGAGGCCAGAGGGGCAGTGGAGAAACCAGAAGGCTCGCTTCTCAGGAGGAGGACTCTCCTAGCCCCGGGTCCAGGCATTTGTTGTATTTTAATTAACTGATTTTCCAAAAATTGGCTGACTGCTTATGTTATCAGCAGCCAGGCATGGCTTTCCCTCTCACACTAAACAAATGACTTGAAAGTCCAATACTTGGTACAAGGATTGAAGGTTCATTCAGATAACCAGCATCTGGGTGATGACCAGGCTAAAATCAACTCGCCTTCTAGTGCCTGTTCTGGGGGTTATAAAGGGAAGCGGTGGGGAGGTGAGGTAAAGGTTTTGTCGCACTCAGCCTGAGTTTGCATATAAAGAGGGACGTGGGGTGGGTCGCTGACACTGGACAGCAGGGACAGTCTGTGCTCTGAGCCAGGGTCCTCACAGCTCACTCTGTTCTCTCCTGCCATGCTCACCATTGCTAGGTGGGGTTTCTGCCGAGGGCAAGAGGCCTCCTTATCTCCTAAACANACTGAGGGTTGCGATCCATTGCCAGACACAGAAAAAGACAAAAGACAAAAAAAAAAAAAAGAAAGAAAGAAGGAGTTTATTGGAAACTGGGGCAAAGATCACCCTTGCTGCGAACTGGCGAAGGACATGGCTGCATTGTGTCCATGCCCTAGGACTGTGTGGAAGTTGGAACTTATGGTTAGTTGTGAACCAGAGTATTGGGTGGAAGACATTTCTAAGCAGCAAAGCATTAAGGAAGCTGCATGGCTACTTGTAAGAGCCTGCTCTGGGTTATGGCAGCAAAGGCATGACATAAAGCCAGAATTTAAAAGGGAAGCAGAGTGTAATGATTTGGAAAATGTGCAGCCTGGTCATGTGGTAGAGAAGCAGAGAACATCTTCAGAAGGAAAATCCAACAGTACTAAGAAGATTAGCACAAAAGGATGGGATTAGCAAGAGAAGGAGAAAATGGCCCTGAAGGCATTGCAGAAGCCCCTGAGGTCAACTCTTCCATTTCAGGCCCAAAGATCTAGGGAGACAAAATGGTCTTTGGGAACTGGCCTGAGGAACCCTCCATGGGCTCACTGCTCAGGGCCACATTGGAAAATAGCATCTAGCACCAGTGCCCCAGCAGCTTTTGCTGGTTCAGCTGTAGCTAAATTGACCCCAGGTGTGGCTGGACCCACAGATTTGGAAAATACAAGCCAGAACCCTTGGTGAGTGCATGTGGTGTTAGGTCTTCAGGCTCTCAGAATGCCAGAGTTTGGAAGGCTTGGGAGCCTCCACTCAGATTTCAAAGGATATGTGAAAAACTCTGGGGGCTCAGGAAGAGATCTTTCACAGGGGCTGAGTCACTGCAGACAGCCTTCTCTAGAGCAATGCCAACTGAAAATGTGGAGTTGGAGTTGCAGCAGAGAAACCCCATCAGCACCATGTCTAGTGGAGCCATGAGAGCGGGACTGCCATGGAGACCCCAGGCCTGTGGAGCTACAGAGTGGAGTGACAGCCTGGGATTGCTGAAGTGTGGCCTGCGACCAGGAAAGCCACAGGAGCAGAGCTGCCCAAGGACCTGGGGACCCAACCCCCACACCAGCGTGCAGAGGACATGGAACATGGACTCAAGGTAGATGATTCACCACCTTTGAGATTTAATGCCTGCCCTGCTGGATTTCAGACCTGCTTAGTACCTGATATCCCTTTCTTTTGGCCTATTTCTCCCTTTCAGAATGGAAATATGGAATATGTACCCTACGTATGTCCCACCACTATATCTTGGAAGTAGATAACTTGTATTGATTTCACAGATGGAACTTTGAACTTTGGACTCTCAGGTTGAAACAAGTTAAGACTGTGAGGATAAAATGAATGTATCTGCATGTGAAAAGGACATGAGTTTTGGGGGGCCAGGGGCAGACCATGCCATAGTGAATTGATTAAAAATGGTGGTCAGGTGTGTGGTTCTGAAGGCTTTAAAAGAAGAGCACATGAGAGTCTCTCTCCGCTTCCAGCATCTTGCAATGTGAGACCCCTGGGTCACTGTTGCCACCACCAGATGGACTTTGTACTTCCCAGCCTCAGAAACTATAAGTAATAAATTTTGTTTTTCTTTATAAATTACCCAGTTCCAAGTATTCTGTTATAGCAACACAAAATGGACTAAAATGGGGGCCCTGAGGCAGGCCAGGCCAGTGAGTCTCTTCTGTAGGCCTTCCAAACTAAAGACTGATAGCAAAACCGGGGAGTTAGTCAAATAATATATTAAAATAAATATTTTTAAATTGTACATTTTTTCACATGTAAATAGTTCTTTAAAATTTTTAAATTAGGTATGTCATACTTAAAATGCCAATGAGGTGTGAATAGACCCACCATCTCTGCACCTGATAATTTATTCCACAAGATCGACAACATTGGAACTGCCTCATTTAATAATTTTTGCCTATCGTTGTACGTGCAATAGGATTTCCTTGTGATTTTTATATTGCTTTTTATTAATTACCAATGAGATTGAGCATTTTTCATACATGGCCTTTTGTCTCCTACAAAATATCAGTATTTTAATTCATTTGTACGTTTATTGGTTTCTTATGATTTCTTTATATTCTCTGGACACTAATCTTTTTCGTTTGTAGTGATGAATATTTTCTCTCTGATAGTGATTTATCATTGCAGTGCCTTTATTCTACATTTTAACAAGCTATTAATTTAAATAGAATTGAATTTCTCAATCTCTTACTTTGTAGCATACTCTTTTTTCTTATATAAGAAAACGTTCCCTATTCTGAAGTGTCAAAGGAAAACATTACAACAAATTTAGTTAAAGATCTCATTGTGACTCTACAATCAGGCAACAGGTCACTTCATGAAAATAAGTTCCAAAGAGCCAAGCAGAGGAGGTTGGTTTTAGGAACAGAAAAGGCTGAGGAAAGCAGAGACAAAGAACAAAAGCTGGACTCGTCATTTCAAAGTTCCTTCCATTGTAAGGTGGGGACAGGGGGACAGATGATGTTTTATTTCTTTGCAGCAAGTGTGAGGAAGAAGCATCGGCTAGTGAGAGTGACAGAATCAGCACAGTCACCGTCCTCCCTTTGCACGGATATTTTCTAGTACAGACGCGATACAGGAGGGGCTCAGTGTCCCTGGGCTGGGGTTTCAGGACAGGCCTCTGGGTTTCCAGCCACTCCCTGAGGTCTCAGGTCCCCTCCTCTGAGCTCTCCCCTGGGGGACAGTTACTGTTGCCAGTTAGACCTATTTTAACACCAACAAGGGGAAAATGAGACCACAAGGGGACTGGCTTCTGCAAACCCAGTGGCTGGGCATGCTCAGTAGAGAGCACAGAACATTCTCGAATGTGCCTGGTGCATGTGATATGCTCCAGGAAGAGACAGACTGAGCATGTGCAAGATGAAATGTTACACAACTGGGAGCCACCCCCCTAGTTGAATAAGCACTATAAACCCAACCTGCACCTCCCTGGCTGAGGGGTGTGTATTTTACTTTGCATCAAACTTACTTTCAGCAGCAGCTGCTCACTCTCTTGAGCCAGCCTGTGCTCTGTACTGAACTTTCAGTATGTTTTTCTTGCTTTTGTGTTAGACTTGGTGTCTGTGCTGAACTTGCTTTTGTGCTGGACTCGCTGAGGGCCCTGCTCAGTCTCTGGAGCTTGCCACACTCTCTCTGTGAAGCCTGTTTTTCTTTCCTTTAATGGAGTCAGGAACCTAGTAAGAGCACGGGGTGGGTTGAAGCCAAGTACCAGCCCCCAGACCTTACTCTAACATCATGCTTGCCCTGGCTTCTACCTGGAGACACGTTCTGGAGCCCAGGCCAGAGCTCACACAGGCCTGGAACAAGCTGAGTTCTGAGGCCAGAGGGGCAGTGGAGAAACCAGAAGGCTCGCTTCTCAGGAGGAGGACTCTCCTAGCCCCGGGTCCAGGCATTTGTTGTATTTTAATTAACTGATTTTCCAAAAATTGGCTGACTGCTTATGTTATCAGCAGCCAGGCATGGCTTTCCCTCTCACACTAAACAAATGACTTGAAAGTCCAATACTTGGTACAAGGATTGAAGGTTCATTCAGATAACCAGCATCTGGGTGATGACCAGGCTAAAATCAACTCGCCTTCTAGTGCCTGTTCTGGGGGTTATAAAGGGAAGCGGTGGGGAGGTGAGGTAAAGGTTTTGTCCTGCAGGCAAAGGGGAGGCTGGTCACAGGATCAGCAGAGGGTCTGAGTCAGATGTCAAGGTCCCACGGTGGATTGGGTGCTTTGATGTCATGGAGTCTGTAGTTGGTGGACTGGTCAGCTTCAAACCTTTGATGTTATTTTGGGGTTGGAGTCCTTATCTCCTAGGGAGACCTCAAAGACAGTAACCACAGTCAAGCATCACCGGAATATAAAAATACCTGAGTCGTACCTCTAACTAATGTGGATGCAATTTTCCTTTAAGCAAGAAGGTGAATTAATAGGCAGCTAGGGTGTTCTGCCTTTCTCTTGGATTTCTTTTGTTTGCACTTGATTAGGAGAGGTAAGAAAAATAAGAAAACTTAATTTCAATCCTTAATCTAAAGCAAATCAACACAAGAGGGTGTAATGGGAGATAAACAGAAATAAACTTTTGAGAAGGATCCTTTCAGGGCATGGTTTCATCTCCAGGCAGTCTCAGCATGTGGGCGGTTCTCATTTTCTCTGCTAACCTCAGGAATTGGTCATTATCAGCTCCCACATTAATGGCTAACTGAAATTTTCTGTTTGGTCCTAGTGACCCCAGAGATGGCCATTCTCTGGCTAAGATCCCTTTCACTTAGGACCATTAAAAGTCTTCTATTTTTCTTAATGTCTAAATGTACAGCTTAACTATTTTCTACATGCTCAGATCCCTCAGTGACACCCTGACACCACCAGATTGTAGCAATTTATGCATTTTTATTAGGAAAATTTATAAAATTAGAGCTTAACATGAAAAGAATAATTGTAATAACTTTTATTTGTACAACACTTCACGCTTTCTTTTTAAAATATATAACATTTTAATAAAAGTGAAAAATTTTTTTAAATTATTTGGTTTCTTTGTAAGTTTAGAAATTACTTAGCCTGAAATGCATTTTTTTATACTTAAAGTGGGTGTACTTTATTTTCAGTAAATCGTACCTTGAAAAAAGTTTAGAAACACATACACACATGCACACACTGGAAGCTGACCATAAAGCAACGTTAAAGTAAAAGAGTGGAAGGAGGGCGGCAGGGATCGCTTTTTGTTATTTCATACT
>NW_007736085.1:19706-21177 GCF_000696425.1 Galeopterus variegatus
CTTTATTTTCAGTAAATCGTACCTTGAAAAAAGTTTAGAAACACATACACACATGCACACACGGGAAGCTGACCATAAAGCAACGTTAAAGTAAAAGAGTGGAAGGAGGGCGGCAGGGATCGCTTTTTGTTATTTCATACTTTTTTGTCTTTTTATTCATTTTAATGTTTTTTCTCATAATTGATTGTACATATTTTGGGGGTACAGTGATGACTGTCAGTATTCACGTACAATATGTGATGATCGAATCAGTATTATTAGCATGTTCATTATTACACATCGTAATTATTCTTTGTGTCCTTTACCCAATTTCTCCCTAGACACCCCCCTTTGCCCACCTCTAGTAACCATAGGTCTGTTCTCTCCTTCTGAAAGTGAAATGATCTTTTTAAAAAGAGTTGATTATAGAAAACAGGAAGATGCACGTGAAGACAGCCTCCAACCCCCAGCTCCCTCACAGAGAACATCCTTCCCACCGTGTCATTTGCAGAGAGCACTTTCTCATACCTTATCTCATTTGGTCACCACCACAACTGATTAGGCAGGCAAGTGCATATTATTATCCACATCGTATGGATGAAATTATGTGGCTTTCCTAAGGACACGTGGCTTAATGGCCAGGAAGCCAGATCAGGGACCATACACTCCAACTGCAGATGCTTCTAGGCCGTGAATGCTGCAGTTCCCAAGGAGAGTTATGCCCAGATAGTCTTCACTTAGTTTCTCTAGCAAATATAAATGGGGCCAAGAAAACATTTCAACTGTAGCTAAAGTAGTTAAGGAAAACCTTTCAGGAAATTAAAAAGGAATAGCCAAAGAGACTGGGTTTCATTTCACTTTCAGGTGACAGATATTTTAAGAGGGTGAGGAAGCCACCCCAGTTACATGCTGTCACACATCAACAGTCGATTTCCAGCCTGTGGGAGCCACACCAAGAATCACACTAGGATAATACAGGAAGCCACTAAGCAAATGCGGGGGGAGGGCTCTGAAATTTAAAAATGTCATTTTGGAAATCTCAGACTAGAGAATCCCCCCATTTCTCAAATCTGCTATTTTTTTAACTGATTCCTCAGTGAGTCCACCCTTCTTAAAATCAATTCTTAAAGGAGTCTTCAGTCGTATTTCAGTCTTCCTGGCTTTGAAAGCAGCGTGGGGATCCCTGCAGCCTGGCTCCTCACAGACTGTGGCTTACCTGTTTAGGTACCTGGAGCCCAAAGCCTTCCCCTGTTTTGAAAGTTTTCTTCTTAAAACACAACAAGCAAGAAAACTAACAATGACCAGCTGTTCCGCACTCAGCCTGAGTTTGCATATAAAGAGGGACGTGGGGTGGGTCGCTGACACTGGACAGCAGGGACAGTCTGTGCTCTGAGCCAGGGTCCTCACAGCTCACTCTGTTCTCTCCTGCCATGCTCACCATTGCTAGGTGGGGTTTCTGCCGAGGGCAAGAGGCCTCCTTATCTCCTAAACA
>NW_007736085.1:22004-23633 GCF_000696425.1 Galeopterus variegatus
AACCAAGGTCAGACAGTTATGAATTTCTCCTCCACGTAATGGAACAGGAGTACCGGGGTTCAAGGTATTACAGAGGTGAAGGGAAACATGTAAGAGAGAAAATCACAGCATTTCGTAGGAGATAAGTCCATTTACTGAGAAATGCTGTCTATTTTCAGTGAGTAACGAAGACTGTATAGCATGAGGGACCATCGAATTTAAAGGAGACCCTGACACCAATTTGGCAGAACAAAGCTGGAGGACTCACACTCCCAATTTTAAAACTTACTTCAAAGCTACAGTAATCAAAACACTGTGTTATTGGTATAAGAATAAGCATATAGGCCAGTGAAACAGAATTGAGAGCCCAGAAATAAACCCTGACACCTGTAGTCAATTGATGCTCCACAAGGGCGCAGAAGAAAAGTCTCCTTGACAGGTGGCACTTGGGAAAACTGGATATTCACATGCAAAAAAATGATGTTGGGCTCTTACCTTACATCATACACAAAGATTAACTCAAAATAGATCAGAGACTTAAATTTAAGAGCTCAAGCCATGAAACTACTAGAAGAAAACATAGGGAAGATATTCATAACCTTGGATTTGGCCGTGTGTTCTTAAATATGACACCAAAAGCACAGGGGTCAAAAGAACAAGCAGAAATTGGACTTCATCAAACTAAAACTTTTGTGTGTCAAAGAAAACTATCAAGACAGAGACAAGACAACCTATTGAATGGGAGAACATATTGGCAAATCATATATCTGATGAAGTTTAATATTCAGAATGTACAAAGTACTCCTACATTTCGACAAAAAAAGACAGCCCAGTTTTAAAAATGGGCAATGGACTTGAACCGACATTTTCTCCAAAGAAGATGCACAAATAATAGACAAGCCTATGAAAGGATGCTGGACATCATTAGTCATTAGGGAAACGCAAATCAAAACCGATGGTGAAAATTTTAAAAACAGAAAATAACCAGTGCTGCTGAGGATGTGGAGAAATTGGAACTCTCAGTCACCGCTGGTGAGAATGTGAAATAGCGCAGCCACGTGGAAAACAGTTTGGTGGTTTCTCAAAAGTTAAACATGGAATTACCAAATGACCCAGCAATTCCACTCCCAGAATTGAAAACAAGGACTCGTATACAAATATGTACACCAATGTTTGTTATAATGTGATTCACAATGGCCAAAAATGGAAACACCCAAGTATCTATCCAAAGATAAATGGTAAACAAAATGTGCTATATGCATGCAACAGAATACTCAAAAAAGGAATGGGGTTCTGATACATGCTATGGATAGATGAACCATGCAAGCATTATACTAAGTGAAATAAGACAGACAAAACGACATGTATGATTCCATTTATATGAAATGTCCAAAGTGGCAAATTCGTAGATGCAGAAGGTGGGTTAGAGGTTACAGGGGGCTGGGGGAGAGGGAACCAGGAATTATTGCTTAGTGGTTACAGAGTTTCTGTTTGGAATGACGAAAGTGTTTTAGAAGTAGATAGTGATGGTGGTTGCACAACATAGCAGATGTAATCTACGTCACTGAATTTTATACTTAAAAATGGTTGAAATGGCAAACTTTATGTTATAAATATTTTACCGTGATAAAACACTCACACACACACACA
>NW_007736085.1:23849-25605 GCF_000696425.1 Galeopterus variegatus
CACTCACACACACACACAAACCAATTTGACAGCATTTTCCACTAGTTTAGCTGCTGTGGTTATTGCACTTGGACAGGTGGGTTGGCTTTGCCACTGGGTCAAGAGAAAGTGTAGTATGTTCTCGGTCTCTGATGATCCCCAAAAAGTCACGTCCCACGTACACATATACAGAAAGGCTTATGACATTAGGAAGGCCCAGAGTGGGAGGTTGTGAAGGGCTCATTTTAACTAATAAAAGTCCCATCATGTTGAGATACCCCAGGAAGAGATTCGGCTCAAGGATTTGATTATGTCATATGTCAGCACAGCAATGTCAGAGGACCTGGAAGCCATTGCCAGCCACAGCCAGTGAGACCCAGGGACCCTCTCGTTGTCTCTTAGGTACTGGCCTGGAATGTTCAGAGCTCCTGGGGTGTGTCAAAAGTAAGGGGCATGTCTCATTGACATAAAGCACGTCCTAGTATTGAAGCAAACACTTCAGGCTGTAAGGAAATTTAAATGAGGCTCTTATTTAGGTCTGCAAACCAGGAAGACCCCCCAAGGTCAGCATGAGAAGTAAGTCTGCCCCCCAAGCAGAAAAAGCGAGGGGGCTTTATAGGCAAGTTCAGGGAATTCTAAGCACTAGAACAAATCCCAAATGTTGTATGAAGACAGAATGGGTAGGTGACCGTGACATGTTGAACAAAGGCTTTCTCAGACCTTGTCCAATACTCCTGGTGAATCTAATCCAGTCTACTCAATTCGTGAGTACGTTCCATACGCTTAACAGGCAGACATATCCGGTCTTCCCTGGATTTATCTAAACAATGTTCCAATCTGTGCTTATGTACACAATAATGGGTTTCCTGCTGATAAGAAACTTCTGAGAAAAGAGTCTGTTTACCAATAAGCAGTAATTTCGTTTCTTTTCTTTCTTTTTTTTTTTTTAAAGATGACCGGTAAGGGGATCTTAGCCCTTGACTTGGTGTTGTCAGCACCACGCTCTCCCAAGTGAGCCACAGGCCGGCCCAAGCAGTAAATTCTAATGTTCATCACCAGGAAAGGAACTTAAACAAAACTGTAGTTTCTCTTCGGAAACCTTATACTCTTTCCGAGCTAAAATGGTGAGCTAGATAGATGCAACCAGACTTACAGCTCACCTGCTCTTCAGAACACACCAAAAGGTCACCCGGACATTGGGTAAGAGCAGAAGCCCAGGGAATGCAAGGTCCTCGAGGCCCTGGCTGAAGACTTGTGGAAAGGGTGACTGGCAAACCTTGGGGCGTGATGGTCAGGTCTACTGCTAACCTCCCAGGAGTGCAGTCAAGTACTGACATTTTTTTTTAGCCTACAGTAGCCGGTGTTTCCTGGCAGTCTCCCATCCAAGAACTAACACCAGCTTGGTGTCTGAGATCAGAGGAGAAGGGCACGTTCAGGGTAGTGTGGCTGCAGACATGTATTGACTGTTTTGATCTAGTATTTTGAGACACTGAGGAAAGCAGAACACACATGTCTACAACTGTTAAGTCTGCACCCTCGGGAGGCACCAACAGGGAATTATACTTGGTTTGTACTACAAGGAAGCAAAGAATGACTGTTCTACTTATATGGCCCTGAAGTCCTGAGTGAATCTATTTCTCTGCCCACTGGGCTTTTTGGCAGGGAGCGTAGGAGTGTCACATGGGTTGGTACAGGCCACAAATGATGGCTGTCTTCTCTGTTAGGCTCTCAACTAATACTGAAGACGTCTGGGGAGGCCTGATAGCCGGCTTCAACC
>NW_007736085.1:26046-27701 GCF_000696425.1 Galeopterus variegatus
GTTCAGGGTAGTGTGGCTGCAGACATGTATTGACTGTTTTGATCTAGTATTTTGAGACACTAAGGAAAGCAGAACACACATGTCTACAACTGTTAAGTCTGCACCCTCGGGAGACACCAACAGGGAATTATACTTGGTTTGTACTACAAGGAAGCAAAGAATGACTGTTCTACTTATATGGCCCTGAAGTCCTGAGTGAATCTATTTCTCCGCCCACTGGGCTTTTTGGCAGGGAGCGTAGGAGTGTCACATGGGTTGGTACAGGCCACAAATGATGGCTGTCTTTTCTGTTAGGCTCTCAACTAATACTGAAGACGTCTGGGGAGGCCTGATAGCCGGCTTCAACCCACCCCGTCCTCTTACCAGGTTCTTGACTCTGCCACAGGAGAGAATTCAACAGCAGGGTCACAGTACACAGTGAGGACAGGTTAAATATAACAGATAAGAAATACAGATTTCACAGAGGGAGTGCGGCATAGCTCTGGAGACTGAGCAGGGCCCACTCCAAGTTCAACACAAAAGAAAGACTCACTTAAAGTTCAGTACATGGCACAGGCTGACTCAAGAGAGTGAGCAGCCGCCTGCTGAAAGTAAGCTTAACACAAAAGTAAAGCTCACACCCCAGCCAGCAAAGTGCAGGTGGCCCCAGGAAAGTGAGCCACAGCCCGCCTTCTACAGGGATTTGGCTTTTACAGTCTTGCCATCTACTACATATTCATGCCACCTAATGAATATAAATCCCACTTTACTGAGCATGCTTGGTTATTAGGGTTATATAACCGCTTTCTGCTGAGCATGCCCAGCTGCTGGATTTGCATAAGCCCACCCCCTGAGACCTCAGTTTCCCTTACTGGTGCTGAAAATAGGTCCAACAAGCAACAGTAACTCTCCTCTAGGGGAGGGCTCAGAGGAGGGGCTTGAGACCTCAGGGAGTGGCTCGAAACCCAGAGACCTGTCCTGAAACCTGAGCCCCTGCAAACTGGGCACTTGCTCTCTCACAACAACAGGTTTTAGTCTGTCTTTAGTTTCTGGTTTAATAGGATTTTGTGGAGTTTGGATAAAGAGTTAGATAAATCAATCTGAACCTTAATTGTTTTAGCTCCCCAATCCTGCCTGTATCTAAATTGCTTGGGTATCTTCTTGATAGCTTCAATTTGGGCTTGATTTGGAGGGTGGGTAACAGGAAAGCAACGTTCAGATTAGCAATGATCTCGTTGTGAACAAGGAGTCTTTGGGGCTCTCAAGAAGAGCATTTAATCTGGTATTTTATCTGCACAGGAAACCCCTTCCTACCAAGTTAGTGCCATGGAGTCACCAGGAGCAGAGGACGTTCCTTGGTTAAAGGTCAGAGGTGACTGTAATTGGCTGGCGCATTGGGAATACATGAGGTGATTAGAGAGATACCCATGTCTGGACTAGTTTGTTGACTCTCGGGGAGGGGGTTATAACAGCGGTAGGTTGACAGTCGATTTACGACTCCTGAGTTAGTGAAACCTTCGCACATTGTTCTTTCCTATTGAGAGAAATGTCTCCTTATGAGTTTATGGGTAAAACAGAAAGCTGGATGCCTAATTCCCTGTTGGAGCACTTTACGATCTCTCCTCATTTCTTCCTTTTTGTTTCTTAACTAATGCAGGACAATTTTGTTTGTTTGT
>NW_007736085.1:28929-31313 GCF_000696425.1 Galeopterus variegatus
AACCCTCAGCGGGAGCGCCGCCACACTCCCAAGCGGCGCACTCTCCAGTGCGCCACTGGGCTGGCCCTAGCATTATTTTTTGAGGTTCATTTCATAAGGTTTTGATGAGTGACCCAGATCAAAATTTGCCCAAAGAATGCTGGTCTAAGAAAAGCCTTCTGAACTCATCAGTCCTCAGGGCAGGTCTGAATGACAGTCAAAGAGCCACACTGTTAGTGATAAGGCAGGTCTTCAACAAAGTTAAAGTTTTTCCAAACCTGATGAGATGGTGAAAAGATTCCTAAAAGGGTTTTTTTACTCTTAGAAACAAAATAAAGTTAGCATTGATATTACCTGACACATAATAAATGCTAAATAAACATCATTATGTATTATAGGCATTCAGTATACAGCAGGTTGGATGAATCATTCATTCATTCATTCATTCAACTTATATCGAATTAGTGATACAAAGCATAACCCTAGGTCTAGCAAGGCAGAGGAGACAGTAAGTACATGAATACACTGAGTGCCATCAATGCTGCAAGAGATGGAAGCTACTAGAATAGAGAGGGGAGGTATGAGACCTACTGTAGAGGGGCTAGAGAAAGCTTTCTGGAGAGTGACTCCTAAGCCAGCTCTTGAAGACAGAGCGAGCATCCTGCTTACATAGAAGGACAGAGGGTGGGGAAGATGGGCTCACCCTGGGAGCTTATGAGAGTCGGCACAGTGGGCATGAAGGAGTTTGGGTGAGTGGGGTCAAGAGATGGGAATGGGGAGCTAAGGTGCTGACCTTGGGCACCATGCCAGGAACAGTGACAGTCACCGAGACATTAAACTCAGAGCGATCAGGTGATCGGATCTGTGCATTCTGTATCCCAGGCTCTGTGCTCAGTACATTACACACGTTCTCTTATCTAAGTGTCTTAATGACTCTCATCAGTTGGCTCAAGCACCGTGTTCTAACCCCAAGGTCAAAGGTTCAGGTCATGAAGTAGACATCGTTTGGCCTGTTTTACAGGTGAAAAGTAAGGCTTGTGGCAGTGAAGTACTTTGGTGGCAGAAGTGGGATCCGAATCCAGATCTTCCAGAGCTCTTGCCCGTCTCCTGACCCTGCCCTGTGCCGGTGAGCATTTCAGTGCCCCAAGAGCAGAGTCCAGCATAGTAGCAGGGAGGAGGGAGAGACTGGCATGTGTTCAAGAGGCCTGTGGAAGAGGGACCTGCAGGAATCAGTAAACCAAATGGGAAAGAGAGAAAGGAGAGAGTGAGAGACTTGGAGATTTCTGGATGGGGCGGCTGAGGACGGTTGTGCTGTTTGACCACACAGGGACTCTAGGCAGAGGAGGAGCAAGTTTTAGGGCAGACGATGGCTTCTGTGTGGGTTGCGTTGAGCCAGGTTACCTGGGAGAACACTGAGTGGAAAAGCCCCTCACGTGGAAATCTCCAGGGTGTGAGCTCAGAGAGAGAGACAGCGGCTGGAGAATCAGGAGTGGGAGACGCGACCTTGGCTGGGGCAGGTGGAGCCCGGCAGGGTTTGTGGAGCAAGAAGAGCAGGCTGGTGACGGGACACCACGGGACATGGTCTCCATCGCCAAGGCAGAATTATTTTGGATTATTGATTTCCTAGCCAATCGGCTAAGGAATTGATCCTCCATTCGGATGTGCAGGGATGAGCCAGATGCCTTTTCTTCAATAAGCTTAGCAATGTCTTACTTCGTAGAGTGGGTCAAACGAGAAGTCCTTTTATTTATTTTTTATTTTCTATGTGGAACGCTTCACAAATTTGCGTGTCACCCTTGTGCAGAGGTCATGCTGATCTTCTCTGTATCGATCTGATTTTAGTACGTACGCTGCCAAAGCAAGCACAAGAAACCCTCATTACCATTACTATTATTATTGCCAGCTGGCCGGTAAGGGGATCTGAACCCCTGATCTTGGTGTTATTAGCACACTCTGTACTGACTGACCTAACCAGCCAGCCACAAGAAATTCTTATCAAGAATAATCGTAACGCTACCTTATGCGACCCTAGCTTACAGCTGTAGTTTCTAAGGTCATATAAACCTAAATAGCACAGTCTCATAAGAGAGAAGAAAAAATGATCAGCCCCTGACATGGGAGAATGTGTTGTCTCAGACAGTCATTTGATGCAGACCCACCACGGGTGACTTCTGGGCTGGCTGGTTAGCTCACCTGGGAGAGCGTGATGCTGGTAACACCGAGGTCCCCACCCCCCAAAAAAGAGTCCCTTCTGAGTCCAGCAGCCCATACATAGTCTTCTCCACACGTTTCTATTAACAGAAGCCTTAAATACTTAGGGGATCTACTTATCTGTCACTCATCACTACTGTGCATTCATTTGTGAAGTCCTATAAGGTCATTAAATAAGCATCAAATGAGAAAAT
>NW_007736085.1:31418-32139 GCF_000696425.1 Galeopterus variegatus
TAACGCTACCTTATGCGACCCTAGCTTACAGCTGTAGTTTCTAAGGTCATATAAACCTAAATAGCACAGTCTCATAAGAGAGAAGAAAAAATGATCAGCCCCTGACATGGGAGAATGTGTTGTCTCAGACAGTCATTTGATGCAGACCCACCACGGGTGACTTCTGGGATGGCTGGTTAGCTCACCTGGGAGAGCGTGATGCTGGTAACACCGAGGTCCCCACCCCCCAAAAAAGAGTCCCTTCTGAGTCCAGCAGCCCATACACAGTCTTCTCCACATGTTTCTATTAACAGAAGCCTTAGATACTTAGGGGATCTACTTATCTGTCACTCATCACTACTGTGCATTCATTTGTGAAGTCCTATAAGGTCATTAAATAAGCATCAAATGAGAAAATGCATCTCGTGGTGTACCATAGACAGTTTCCCATAATAGAATACTTAAGAGGCTAAGTTTCCATCGAACAGACCAAAGAATCCTCAACGGGCACGTGCAGGGCTAGTCAGATGGAGTTTTTTTCAGCATTTTATTTTTTTATTTTTATTTTTTCCTTTTTGTCTTTTTTCGTGACTGGCAACGGATCGCAACCCTCAGTGTCACGCCCGTACCGGGGCGGGACCGGCAACGGGATCGCAACCCTCGGTGTTGCGCCCACATCTCGCTCAGCCAGTGAGTGGCCGGTCTGTATGTGGGATCCGAACCCTCGGCGGGAGCACCGTCG
>NW_007736085.1:32427-61845 GCF_000696425.1 Galeopterus variegatus
CGGGAGCACCGCCACGCTCCCAAGCAGCGCACTGTAGCAGTGCGCCACCGGGCCGGCCCTTTTCAGCATTTTATGATGTTCTTTAAATCAAAAAGGGCTCAAGTTAAAAAAACAGTAAAAATTGTCCTGAGTTATGGGCTGAATTACATCCCCCCAAATTCATGTGTTGAAGTCCTAATCCCCAGTAACTCAGGATGTGACCTTGTATTGGAGAGACCCTCTAACAAGTTAATCGGGTTAAAGTGGAATCGTTAGGCTGGCTGGTTAGCTCACTTGTTTAGAGCAAGGTGTTGACAACACCAGATCCTAAAACCTACCAGCTGCCAAAAAACAGACAAAAGGGATCATGAGGGTGGGCTTTAATCTCGTATGACTGGTTCCCTTATAAGAAGAGGAAGTTTGTACACTGACAATTACAGAAGGATGACCATGTGGGGACACAGGAAGAAGACGGCCATAACCCTAACGCTAACCTCATGCCAAGGAGAGAGGCCTTGGAAGGAGCTTTACCACACCTTGACCTGAGACTTTCCCGACTCCTGAACTGTGAGAGAATAAATGTCTGTGATGCTTTGTTACGGCAGCCCAAGCAAACTAATACATCAATATCCAATATTTCATGTCTCTACCTGACTACAAACCAACAAATAGCTGGATACAGGTGGAAAATTCCAGCCTGCAATGTTTTCATGAGTGAGCCATAGAAGTGGATGCCACCTTAGAAATGGCTAAGTTCTTGGTGACTGAACCAATAGGATGCTTCAGTCCAGGAGAAAGACAAGCCGCTTTCAGGGCAGGCTGGAGACAGTCCCCGGAAACTCCACCTGTGCAAAGGCCGCACGCAGAAGCAGGTGTGCTAGCAGCGCACTTGCCTTCTGCCTGGACTTTCCTGGGCCCAGACTGGGTAACCTGGTGCCTCGATCCAGTGTGCCATTTATGGGTGACGGCTGGCAACAGGGACAGGCAGATGTCCTGGACAGGTGGGCGGGGAGGGGTGCAGGATGTGGACGGCAAGTTTGTGCCCACGGCACTCACACCGGCTGGCCACAGGCCTGTGTTTGGGAAAAAGGCAATTTCTCTAATCAGCGTTTGCAGCAGGAGAATCCTGCTTCTTTGCCCTGGTGAGATGAAGGCCCTTCTGCAAGTAAGCAGGAAAGAAATTCACCCTGCTTGCTCTTTTCTTTGAATTGGCTTCCTGCAGGAAAATACACTGAGTTGACTTTGAAGACCTGCACGTTGGTGGTTCTCTCGGTTGCAACGTGTTTCTTCCTCCGTATGGTTTGCAATTTTGAACTGCTTTTTCCCCCTTGTCTTATTTCTTTTCCCTGACATCCTTCCCTTCCTCTCTCCCTCCTTTTCTTTTTGAACAGGACTATCTTCAACATCCCCATCCAAAGCCACAAGATGCACTGCCCTGCTGGGCACCCTACTGCATTATCTGTGAACCCCAGTCTTGCCCGTAGACTCTGCCCGAGGTGGGCTCGCCTGCGGCAGGGTTGGAGTGGAGGGATCCTGGCGCATGGCCCTCGCCCACCCACAGTCGCAGGAATCATTCATCCGGGGACTGGGAAGGGGCCCGGGAGTTGGCAGGGTTGGCTGCTAGGGAGTATTTGTAAAGTGTCCCCTTCCTCCTCCTCCAACGACGCTGTCTCCACATCCTTTCCCAGTAACATCCTGGGGCAGTGGTCTAACCTGGGCTAACACAGCTAACTGTCTTCTGAGGTCAAACTGTTCTTCTGTTTGGAGCCCAGGGAAGTTGGCCTTTTCCTGTCTTCCCTGAACCGCTCTCAGGGAGTGTTGGGGAGTCTCTGTTCCTCTGCTGATCTGTCCTTGAACATTATTTGTTTTGGTGGTCTGTGATGTTTTTCATTAACGTTTTATAGTTTTCCTCCATAAAGGGAGCTTGAATATATTAGATTTGTTCCTAGGTACATTACGTTTTTGTTTGACGTTTTTCATCAACGTTTTATATTTTTCCTCCATAAAGGGAGCTTGAATATATTAGATTTGTTCCTAGGTACATTACGTTTTTGTTGCTCATATATAAAAATCTTTTTTTTAATTACCTTTTATAACTGATGGATGTAGGTGTGTAGAAAAACAATTGAAATGCAGTCAAAATATTGATTTTGTATTTAGCCACCTAGTTAAAATCTCTTATTAATTTTAATAATGTACCTGTAGGTCCTTTGGGGTTTTCTACATACACAATCTCATCATGCTCAAATAATGACTGTTTTTTTGTTTTTTTTTTTTCTCTTTGCAATTCATTTTACTCTACTGGGAAAGAAGTGAAATTAATTGCACCCATACCGAGTTTCTAGTCTTAACAGGATAATTTCAACATTTACCCCTGAAGAGTAATGTTTGCTGTGTTTTGTAGACACCTTAAAAAATAATCAGGCTAGAGAAAGTCCTTTGTGCTCCTAGTTAACATTTTTTTTAAAAAATCATGAATGGACATTAATATTATCAAATAATTTTTCTACATCTATTGAGATAATAATATAATTTTTCTCCTTTAATCCCTACAAAAACCACAGTAATAATAGCTAAAGGCAGGTTATTAACAAGCAAAAGAGAACTAAGATACTAATAAACAATATCACATAACTTGCGAAGGTCCGAGCTGAGTTAAATCATTCTAGTCTTTCTATTGTTCAGGAAGAAGTAAAGATTTCTGTTCACTTCATACTTTAAATGTTTTTAAATACACATTTAACTTAGTGATGCTCTAAACCAATACTGTCCAACAGAAATCCACCGCTAGCTGCAATTGCAGGACACGTATGTAATTTTTAAAATTTCCACTAACCACATTAAAAAAGTAAAAAGAAACAGGTGAAATGAATTCTAATAATATATTTTATTTAACCCAATACATCCAAACTATTGCCATTTCAACATGTAATTAATACAGACGTGATTAATGAAATATTTTGAGTTCAGTGTCTGTGAAACCTGCCGCCTCATAGCACATGGAGGGGGTGCTCGCCGGCGCCCCCTCCTGGAGCTGAGCTGCCAGGATGGCTCTGCAGGCACCGAAGTCCGCGCAGGGTCCTCCACAGCCAAGGCCACCCTGCTCTGGGATTGCTGGGAGCTGGGTCTGTAGTTCACATATTGCCGCAGTCTGGGTGTGGGACCGTAAAGGGATTTTATTTCAGACGGAGTGTGTGTAGATGTGAGTGAAGCCAGACGTGGCCCAGGCACCTTGCAGATTTAGTGGAGGCAGGGCTGCTGCACTGCTCACCTGTCCGCTCCCCGTCCTTGGAGGGAGCGCTGCATAACTAAAGTCACTGAAAGCATAGCGTGATTCCTTTTATTTCTCTCCCCTTAAAACCTGCCAACTGGGTGATCTGACTCCCAGATCTGGGAAAAAAAGGCAATCAGGATGGTAATATTGGTGGCTATTTCGCACTGCAGCAGCAGACATTGTCACCAGCTTTTTAAGGACACCCTAAAGGTGAACAATACAGAGAATGCAATTCTTTCTTGAAGAAAGCCCACCCAGGGCCCGCTGGCTTTGCAAATCCCCCTTCTCTCCTGCCTCGCTCACGTGCACGCTCCACTGGCCCCTGCAGAGGGAGCTGCTGCGTGCATCCCTGGCCACTCCCTCCGTGGGGCTGGTGACCCTTCTGTGGCCCTCTGCCCTGGGCTCCCATTCAGGCAGAAATTCCCATCAGACACTCCGCATGGAGGATGGAACCTCCTTGGCAGGTATTGTGCTGGGTTGAATGGGTCCAGCTGCTCTCTGGCATTTTGATTGATGCTGCGTCCAATGCGAACTTTCAAATCCCAGTTTCCTTTGGAAAGGCAGCTCGGAAAATCGCTCTGGCTGTGAGTGTGTGTGTGTGTGTGTGTGTGTGTGTGTGTGTGTGTGTGTGTGTGTCCCCTGCACGCTCTGAATGACTTTTCAAACACACCATTTGTTCCTACTGAATTTAACTCAAGAGTCTCCAAAGGTAAGGAGCAAAACAAGTTCCACACTCATGGATCCTTGACAGAAGAGAGCTCCAGGCCTTTCCATGTCTAAAACACACTAGAGGTATGTGTCATTTTACCTTGGCTCAGAGACTTCTTCAGAAAAGACAGAGGTAGCAAGTGTCATGATGCTCCTAACTCCAGGAGCCCCCTACTGTGCCCTCCCCGCCCAGGTAAGGACAAAACATGAGCTTTGCCCTACAAGACAGCTGGCGAAAAACCCAGACATTTGTCCCTGGCTGTGCAGGAAAACAAGGCCTGGTGCTTCTGGATTCCACAGTGTCAACAACAGGCAGGTGACAAGACTCTGGAATTTGCATCTGTATAACCCAGTCAGTAATCAAACCAGCCATAGACACACATCAAGCCGATTCGTTGCAGAGGTTCAGAATGTTCTCAACATTTCAGTCACACCAAGCTCTGGCATTTCTTTTGCAGTAAGAAAGACGTGAGGTGCAGAGCAAGCTTCTCCCAGTTTGTGGAGCTGCTGGACTCTGAGTTAAGAAACCCATTTCATTATTTCATATTTTTTGCACATGGCAGTTGTTCTCATGACGTTTTTCTCAATGAAGGATATTCCTCTCTGCCACTCAGTTCCTAATCCTCAAAGATTTCAAGACATTCATGGTGACTTCACAGTCTGACCCTTGGGATTTGGAGGATGGGGCACCTTTTGAGAGATAAACAAGTGAAAAACTAACACGTCACTGATGGTAGGAGCCACCTGCACCCCAAGAGAGGGTTTCGGGCTGGCCCAGTGGCGCACTAGATAGTGCGCCGCTTGGGAAGCGCGGCGGCGCTCCCGCCGAGGGTTCGGATCCCACATACAGACCGGTTCCCGCTCACTGGCTGAGCGAGGCACGGGAGCAACGCCGAGGGTTGTGATCCCATTTCCGGTCCTGGTCCGGTACGGGGGCGACACTGAGGGTTGCGATCCGTTGCCGGACACGGAAAAAGACAAAAAAAAAAAAAGAGAGAGAGGGTTTCTATGTGTTTCCTAAGAGACCTGGAGGACACGTATATACCCAGTGGGGTGAACAGCTCACATTCGTAGGACTGGAGTGTAACTGAAAACATGTGCTTGAATGGATTTTGGTAACCCCATATCTGAACACATGATGTACTCACACCAGGGTGGAGGATTGAAGAAACGGGGAGGAGAAATATCAAAACATGTGCTGTGTCCCCTCCAGGAAGAGGGCGTCCTGATGCCAAAAGAACACTCTTGTCCTTTAGCCAGAAATGCCTCCAGGCGAGAGAGGAACATTTTTTCAACCTGCTTTGGGTGGGTAGAAATGTCCCTTGATAACCAGCTATTTCTCCTGCTCTAATTCTGTGCTCAAAGCACAGCTTTCTTGCCTGAGAGCTGTCTCTGGATCGTTTACTCCATGGAGTGTCCTGAGGAGGTGGAGGCCACATTCTCCATCTGCAGATGCTTCTCTCTCTGAGCAACGCACTGGCTTATCAACTTGTGCCATGTGAATTTGACCCATGAGCCTGTCCCCCAGAAGTTCACCAACTCTGAGGGCAGAGATAAAATTATGTTTCTGGATATTAAACCTGGACCCCAGACTCTGAACCATGGAGACCATGCAAGGTATTGCCTCCCCGAGAGGCCCTACCCAGAGCACACAGTAGGTCACCCTGCAACTTGAGCTCCTTTCTAGGTTGTAAGTGCATTCGCTTGGCTTATTGTCACATGATATTCATGGAGTTGGAAGTCATGAGTTCAGTCTCTAGATAACTTTCACATAGAGATTTTGGTGGGTCCAGATATACTGTTTGTTATTTGGTTGTTTGTTCAGTTGAGTAGATGGCTGGTTGGTTGATTAGTTGAGTGGGTGGGTGGATGTTTGGTTGGTTGGGTGGGTGTTTGGTTGGTTGGTTGGATGGTTATTTGGTTCCCTTGGTGGTGGATGGTTGGTTGATTGGTTGGTTGGGAGGGTGGGTGGTGTTTGGTTAGATGGTTGTTTGTTTCTTTGGGTGGATGGTTGGTTGGTTGATTTGTTGGAAGGTTGTTTGCTTGATTGGTCAGGTGGGTGGGTGGGTGTTTTTTTGGTTGGTTGGTTGGATGGTTCTTTGGTTGTTTGTTTGGTTGAGTAGATGGCTGGTTGGCTGGTTAGTTGAGTGGGTGGGTGGATGTTTGGTTGGTTGGGTGGGTGGATGTTTGGTTGGTTGGGTGGGTGGATGGTTGGTTGGGTGGGTAGATGTTTGTTTGCTTGGTTAGACGGTTATTTGGTTCTTTGGTTGGGTGGATGGTTAGTTCACTGGTTGCAGAGATAAGATTATGAGCAGCTCATTGCACCCACATTTGCTCTGACAATTACGACTTAAAGTGAGGTCACATGGCTTAGGTTCTAGTACCAGCTCCATCCCTATCTAGTGTCACTCCTTGGGTGTCTTAGTTTTGGTTCCCTGAAGGCAGACTGTGGGACAAAAACTTGGGGACAAGTGGCTTATGTGAGAGGTGATCCCAGTCAGCACAAGTGAGGGTGCGGGGATGTGAGGCAGGGGAGAGAGGAAAGTCAGTGAAGGGTGCATTGGGCTCCCCCAGCACACCTGAAATTCAGTCCCACCAGGGGCCCCCAGGGGAGAGTGTAGAAACACTCAAAGTGACAACCAGGCAAGCAATGGAGCCAGCCACCCAGGGTACTGAGACGGGGGCCAAGGGCCAGCACCACACCCCGACCCAGGACAACATCCTAGAATGTACTCATTAGTCACGTGGGTTTCTTTGGGGTGTGTGACTTATCTGCTCATGTCCTTCACCAAATTTCTGCTTAGATTTTTCTAATTCACTTTTAGAAGTTCTTTTGGCGTTAATCTTTGAATGCTAAATTTGTTCCTTATCAACTGAATTTAAGTTTAATTTGTGATGTTTTCCTTCGTTTCTATCTTGAGAAAATAATTTTCTATGTAAGCATTAAATTTTAAAAAAAAGAAACCCCTCAAAGCTGTCCATCTGAGTGAGCACCTCACCAACGCCACTGCTCTGGTTGAAGTTTGCCCTGGGGACATGAAGTCCTCAGCATCATCCAGGCTGCCTACATGCAGGCTGAGCAAGCCCCCATGGCAAAGGAGAAAGCCCTCGTGGAGAGAAGCAGAGAAATGAAGCCCCAAGTGGACGTCATCAGCCTTTGGGGACCGTCCACTGAAGCTGCAGACTAATGCAGAGGTGGCCAAGGGGTCAGCAGCACCTCCTGCAGGGGCCCCAGGGTCTTTGTCAGTCAAATGAGGGGAGGTGGAACTAGAACACGTCCCTCGCTCCTTCTATCCCTAACAACCTCTGCACAGCCCTTCCTGTCACAGACAGGCTTGCAGGGCAGGCAGGGCCCTGCTGTCCTCATGGGCTGTGACTCATGCCTACATGGCCTGCAAGGCCATGAGACAGCACCCACGTGTGACCTCAGAGTGCTTCACATGGTGGGCACACCCACTCGAGCATCCAGCACTGCAGGAGGCAGCAGAGCCCAGCCACACCGGAGCAGATGTGGGTTGCCACGTTCTTATAAAGTCAGGGACATGAAAGCCTTCTAGGTGTTGAAAGGTGCAGAAAGCAGCCATCCAATGGAGAGGCTGTCGTTTCCAGTCGAAAGCTTGGTTCTGGTGACCCTTTCTTTTTGCTTAGTTTCCACCCAAAAAAATGAAGAAGACACAGTCTAATTGATAATAGTCGCCTCACGTTTTTAACACTCCATACTTCACAAAGTCCCTTTGCATCCGTTATCTCACTTAGACTCCCCAGTGACCTGTAGGACAGGTGGGAGATGCTTTCCCCACCTTAAACGTAAGGAAATCGAGTCTCAAAGAAGCTGAACATTAACATTAAAAGTGAGTCACGTTTGTCCAGCACAGGTCACTGCAGACACTGGTGCTGCTTGTCCTTGCCAGACCCTTCTGTTGTTCTGCTAACAGACCAGTCCTTGACCGCAGGGGTGGACATGTGGCTTCGTTAGGGTGGTCCGTGCCCTGGGCGCAGGCTCCAGGAATGGTCCAGGAACGAGCTGATTTTCTTCCTGCTGGAGATGATGGGGAGGGAGGTCTCTTCCTCCTCAGATCCTGGATTTGGAAGGGGAAGTCTGGGTCCTGACATAGGAAGAGAAAGGAGAAAATGGGTCCAGGCAGAGGTAAGGCTGGGAGGGGACTGAGAGAAAGCGATGCCCATGGACGACCGAGGCCCTGTTGCCAGTCCCAGAGACCCCAGAGTGGTCTGGGCCTCTGTCCCTCTCAAGCATCCTGGTAAGTCCCTCTGGAGCTGAGCCTCCGTATGTGAGTCAGAGTCTTCACTCACCAGGCTGTAGCCACCCCGTTCACTAGGCATCGTCAGGGACAAGTTCCCTGTTGTGGCTTACATATATGTTGGTGACTGACTTAAGAGGATAAAAATCCCAGGATGATTTTTCACCTTAACTTGAATTGCTTCTAGATTTAAATTTAATTTTGTGTATTTGCTCTGATTATAACACCAACACCTGCTCCCTGCAGAAAGTAGAAAGTTTAGTAGAGTGCAAGCAAGCAGGTAAAGATTTACTTAAAATCCCACTGCCCAGACACCTTTATTATGAAAGCATCCCTCTAGCCGGTCTATGTGGAACCCGTGCACACATGCCACTGCTAGCTCCAGAAGCCAGTGGTGTCACTGTGTGCTGCTGTCACACTGCAAAGCGACATGTGCCCCACATATCCTGTTCATAGGAGTACAGCCTTCCTACCACCAACTCTGGTCCCTACACACCATACGATCTCTGGGGATCTCCAAGAAGAGTTCATAAGACTCACAAGTCCATCCCGGGACCTTCTGATGGCCAGTCACACTCACACTGGATTGTGGCTGTTCCAGAATGTTCCTTGTTCAGACACTTCTTGCACCTTCATGATCCTCTTCTCCAGCCTATTGTTGCTTGTAGTCCTTACTTATTGCTGTGGGACAAATTACCCCAAAACTTAACACAATAAACATTCTAAATGTTTTCTAAAAGTTAAAAAAGTAAACATTTGGTGTCTCACTGTTTCTGTGGCTCATGAATTCAAGAGCAGCTCAGGTGGGTGTTCCTGGCTTAGGGTCTCTGGTGGGGCTGCAGCCAGAATGTTGGTAGGGGCTGTGATCTTCTGAAGGCTTGAGTGGGGCTGGAGGATCCACTTCCAGAATGACTCATTCACATGGTTAGCAAGGCTGACTTGGTGGGAGGCCTTGGTTCCTCGCACATAGACCTCTCCATTGGGCGGCTTGAGCGCCCTTGCAGCATGGCGGCTGCCTTCTTCCAAGCAGAAGATCCAAGAGAGGGCAATACAGATTGCCACAGAATCTTTTGTGGTCCAGCCTCTGTCCTTTACACAATATCCAATGGATATACAGCTCTGTTCAGTGTGGGAGCAGAGAACCAGGGGTGTGAGACTCAGGAGGCAAGGATCAATAACATACACATGGCTCAACACTTCAGCATGATAACCAAGCTTACAGTGGAAGACAGCAGTTGCCTGCATATGCTGCTAACTTCTGTGTCCTGTTCTCCTTTCATTTACCTTCATTTCCAAACAACATGTTTGTTATACTAATTCCTGGTTTTTCAGTGTAACTTGTTATCCGCTGGCTTTCTACTACAGAAGATGTGGAGTAAGACCCCCTATATTGTTCTTGTAGCCACCCCCCACTTTACCATCCCCTTCCTCCATCTTTCCAATACAGTTAGACAACTTTTTTTTGGTTAAATCAATATAGAATTTTTAAAATTATTATGTGTAAATATTATTTACAATGAAGCTATGTTGCATACTATGATTTCCTTGTGCTGTTCGTTTTTCCTGGAGTTAACAATTGCCTCATATTTTATTTGCTTATTTATTTATGCACCTTTCATCTCCAAGATCTCTGACAGAATTTTTTTTTTTTTTCCTTTTCTGTCTTTTTTACTGACTGGTAACGGGATCGCAACCCTCGGTGTCGCGCCCGTACCGGGGACCAGCAACGGGATCGCAACCCTCGGTGTTGCGCCCGCACCACGCTCAGCCAGTGAGCGGGAACCGGTCTCCACATGGGATCCGAACCCTCAGCGGGAGCGCCACCACACTCCCAAGCAGCGCACTTTCCAGTGCGCCACCGGGCCAGCCCATCTGACAGAATTTTTTAAAAAATCTTCCCCAATATGTTCAAGCAATAGGGTGGTCCACACCCACCCCAAAAAAACACCTTTTCTGGAGCCTTCTGTCCTCTCATTGGTCTGGTTCTCCCTAGGCCTGCTGCATGGTGGTTGCCCTAGAATCCTCTGCACCAGGAAATCCTAAGAATTTTTTCCCCTCCCTCCTGCTGGATTCCCTATTTTCTGAATACTCCATCTTCCTCTTTTTCCTTAACCTTTGAACTTGTTTTGGTGAAGAGCATCATCCAGCAGATTTTTGTGAAAGAGTACATGAGATTTAAAATTTTCAAGACCTTGCCATATTTGAAATACCTTTATTCTATCCACATTTTTAATCATCCTGTACAGAATTCTGGTTTGGAAATAACCTCCCTAGCATTCCACAGGCATCACCCATCCTCTTCAACCTTCTGGGGTTGCTGTTGGGCAGCCAAGGAAGTCTTTCACATCATAGGCATTTCTTTTTTTTTTTTTGTCTTTTTTCGTGTCCGGCAACGGATCGCAACCCTCAGTGTCGCGCCCATACTGGACCGGGACCGGCAACGGGATCGCAACCCTCAGTGCTGCACCCACACCTCGCTCAGCTAGTGAGCGGGAACTGGTCTGTATGTGGGATCCGAACCCTCGGCGGGAGCGCCGCCACACTCCCAAGTGGTGCACTGTAGCAGTGCGCCACCGGGCCGGCCCCCATCATAGGCATTTCTGAGATGAGACCCTAAAGTCTTTGTTTGGAAGCTTCATATGTATGGATGGGAATTGTTGAGTTTTTAGCTTTCCTGTAGGGTGATCAGGTGGGAAATGATTTATTGGAAAACTCCCAAAGGCCATTAGCTATAGTTCTCTTCCTTTGGGTTCATTAATTTTCCCGGAGAAAAATCCTGCAATCTCCTGCCTGACTATTAACATTCCCAGGGAAAGATGGCGAGAAAACTGGAGGAGAGGGTGTCATCATTCAGTGCGTGGATGTTTACTTATGCCCCAGTGTTCAGTTGCACCTGGTGCCCGCATTCAGAGGGACAGTCAACCTCCAGTTTTCTGCTGGGCAGGGCAGGGGCTTGGCTGCATGTTGGGGGAGAGGGATCTGAAGTATAACTACCCCTTGTGATCCTTGTAAACACTTCAATTCAATGCACCCTCCTATTTCTGGCCTCATCCAATGCCTCTGTCTTCAGAGACAGCTGGAACCTCCAGTCCCCATGCCTTTTGGGGACTGCAGTGTGAGCTGGTTTGCATCTTCTCAGCATGTGCATCCATTCTGGTGTCCCACACTTGTGGTCTTACATTCTGCTCTAATTACCAAGACAGGTGCCAACTATTTATCTGCACTCTGCCTTCCAAAATGACATCCATAGTACTCATCTCATATTGCAGTTATAGTTTTTATTCCTTTCTGCAATTTCAGCAGGCGTGGCTGGAAGCAAAGGTAATGTATGTGCTCCATTTGCCATGCATACACAGGAGTCTTATCACATGTTTGTATGCCATTCTTATTTCATTTTTTGAGACTTACCTATTCATGTTCTTTCTCCACTGATAAGATTATTCAGCTTTCTTTTCTCATATTTGAGCTCTTGACATATAAATAAATATGGTTGTTTTAAATATACTGTGTTTTCATTTCAATGATTTTTTTTTTCCTTTTTGTCCTTTTTCGTGACCGGCAACGGATCGCAACCCTCAGTGTCGCGCCCGTACCGGACCGGGACCGGCCACGGGATCGCAACCCTCGGTGTTGCTCCCACCCCTCGCTCAGCCAGTGAGCGGCCAGTCTGTATGTGGGATCCAAACCCTCGGCGGGAGCGCCACCACGCTTCCCAAGCAGCACACTATAGCAGTGCGCCACCGGGCCGGCCCACAATGATTTTTTTTTTTTGATCGCTGACAGGTACAGGGATCCAAACCCTTGACCTTGATGTTACAAGGCTGTGCTGCAATCAACTGAGCTGACTGGCCAGCCCCTCCATGGTAATTTTTTTTAAAGCATATTATGGATTATCTGGGGACTGACTTATGAATGAGTACTGGCAAGAGTTTTTAGTGCTCACATTTGCATTTGTGAAGTTTGTGCACTAAAGCCCAAATAGTATAAAGAATTGAACCAGCCGCAGCAAGTAGTAATACGAATTCCAAAGATCCTGCTCTCTGGCAGTCAGTCCATGTTCATGTTTAAGAGTGGTTGTATTGAGCATCCTGTTGATGCATGCACCAACTGAAACAGTCTGTTAGCAGTGAAGAATGTTTTCCTTCCTAATTCCGGCAATAATTGAGCTAGATAATATTTAATGTAGGTGTAAATAAAGCTACAATGATAATTTTATCCCCCAATGAGTCAAACATCTTTATGGAATTATTGTTGGTAAAATTTTAAGTATTAATTTTAATTTTCCAGGATTTGCAAAAAAAGCTTAAAGTGATTCATATTGTTTTGTACAATACATTTAAATAAATGACAATTCTTGGCATTAGAGTTTTTAA
Organism: Galeopterus variegatus; assembly: GCF_000696425.1. Classification (NCBI taxonomy): domain Eukaryota; kingdom Metazoa; phylum Chordata; class Mammalia; order Dermoptera; family Cynocephalidae; genus Galeopterus; species Galeopterus variegatus. The sequence continues at coordinate 45,021 of NW_007736085.1, forward strand.
AATCAAATGTAGAAACAGACAAAATATTGAGACAGTCTTAAGAAGCCATCTTTCCACTATGAAACCCTACGTTGGCACCTCCACAAAACTAGCAATATCAGTTACATCACATTAGAATTGTTCATTTCAATTTTATTGGTTTTGTTATTTAGTATTTTTTGTTTGTTTTTTGGTTTGGGGGGGGTTTTTTGGCAGGTGGCCAGTACAGGAATTGAACCCTGGACCTTGGTATTATCAGCACCACATTCTAACCAACTGAGGTAATCGGCCAACCTAGGGGGATATTTAACTTGTAGATATGCATATTAGTCAGCGATCTCCAGAGAAACAGAACTAATAGGATTGGTGTGTGTGTGTGTGTGCACATGAATATGTATATACACATAGAGAGAGAGATTGCTGTATTTTAAGGAATTGGCTCATGCAATTGTGGAGGCTGGCAAGTCCAGAATCTGCAGGGCAGCCCAGCAGGCTGGAGACCCAGGAAATAACTGATTTTGCAATTCAAGTCTGAAGGTCTTCTGGAAGAATTCTTTCTTGCTCAAGGGATGTAATCTTTTTTCTCTTAAGGCCTTCAACTGCTGGGATGAGGCCCACCCACATTAAGGAGGGTATATGCTTTACTTAAAAGTCCTGATCTAAGTGTTAATCTCATCTAAAAAAGACCTTCGCAGAGACATGTAGACTGGGTATTTGACCAACTCTCTGGGTATCATGGCCTAGCTAAGTAGATGCATAAAATTAAACATTGTAATTTGTTTTGGCTTTAGAGTTGTACAGGAGCCACAAGGATCAGGACTTTACATCTTGGCTTAAATACATACTTTTGAAGTATAATAAAAGCACTTTTAAAAAATGAAACATAATTGATTATACATATTTGTGGGGTACAGCATTGAATATCAATACCTGTGTACAATATGTGGTGATCATATAGGATAATTAGTATATTCATCATTACAGAACATAATCATTCTTTGTGACTGTTTACCAATTTCTCGTTAACCCTCCTCCCCTTTCCCATCTGTGGTAACCACAGTTCTGTTCTCCCCTTTTGAAAATTCGATGTATTATTGATTGTTGTGTCTTTCTTTCTTTTTTCATTTATTTGTTTATTTTTTTAGTTCCCACTTATGAGTGAGGAATGAGATACCAAAACCAGATAAAGACACAATAACAAAAAAGAAAACTACAGGCCAATCTCCTTGATGAACATAGATGCAAAAATCCCACACAAAATATTAGCAAATAGAATACAGCAGCACATCAAAAAAATTATACACCATGATCAAGTGTAATTCATCCCAGAGATGCAAGGATGGTTCAACATACTCAAGTCAATAAATGTGATGCACCACATCAACAAAATCAAGGACAAAACCAAATGATTATTTCAATAGATGCAGAAAAAGCATTTGACAAAATTCAACATCCCTTCATGGTAAAGACTCAGCAAATTAGGTGTAGAAGGAAAGTATGCCAACACAATAAGAGCCATCTATGACAAACTCACCACCAACATCAAAAAGATAAGGATGCCCACTCTCACCACTTCTATTCAATATAGTAGTAGAAGTACTTGCCAGAGCAATCAGGCAAGAGAAAGAAAGAAAGGACATCCATATTGGAAAAGACAAAATCAAAATAAAAGCACTTTAACTCAGCACCGGCGGCTGTCTGTATGGGTTTTTTTTTTATTTTAAAAGCATCTGGGGCCAGCCCGTGGCTCACTCGGGAGAGTGCGGTGCTGATAACACCAAGGCCACGGGTTCGGATCCCATATAGGGATGGCCGGTTTGCTCACTGGGTGAGCGTGGTGCTGACAACACCAAGTCAAGGGTTAAGATCCCCTTACCGGTCATCTTTTAAAAAAAATAAATAAATAAAATAAAAGCATCTGAACTTTCCTCGGGTTGAAGAACACTGTTGACAGAACCGAAAGGCTTATTAAAGACATTTTTCCCTCAAACTAAAGAGCAGTCTTCCTTGAAAGACAGTTTCTGCCTCTGCCCTCAGAGCAGTGAAGAACTCTCTGGAAGCCCTGTCCAGGTCCTGTCAGGGTTTCAGAAGCGGGGTCTGATCACCTACACACTATATAGTCAGTTTTTTTCCAACTAATATTTGGTGTAGGGTGCTACTTAAAAGGTTTCTTTTCTTGCTGGTCTGGTTTCTATTCTGATTTCAGGGAAACTTCATAAAGTTATTTGCAATGATCTCTGAAAGTAGCAACTACAATGTGACCTAAAAAACCAGTGCTGTGAACAAGCATCAGGACATATTGAGGGTGATGGTGTATTATGAAGTGCATGTGTATTTAGCAAAAGATTTTATGCAATCCCTGAGTAACAAAGACACCTCATGCAGAAAGGAGAAGTCAACAAACAATTGCATTAAAGTAGAAAAATCACATGAATAAAAATATCCAACCCATGAGCACAGAGACAATTTATTAAGCAAACCTGCACCTACTGCCTTAAAATCCTAGGCTTGTGGTCATTTGTATTTCCTGTCAGGAATGCTCATATTTCAGCTAAAAATAGAACATGGCAGCAGGCAGCCAGTAGCTTTTTAATTAGGTCATCCCCAAGAATGCGTGGTTCATTTTCTTTGAGTCTTTGCCATATTTTACTTCAGATTTGGCCTCTTTGTGATGGTGATGCAACATGACAGTCACACCAGACCCCGGAGAGCTGCCTGGCTGCTCGTGAGCTCTCTCAATCTCTCTCTCTCTCTCTCTCTCTCTCTCTCTCTCTCTCTCTCTCTCTCTCTCTCTCTCTCCCCCCTCTCTCTCTCTCATCATTTACACACTTGCAGTGTGGACACCTCTTGCACAAGGCAGGCGGTGAGAGCATCCCTCATCTGTTGGGACCATATCAGTTGAGACTCACTTCTGGTCACTCTCCCAGCTGGGACCAATGTCCTGCCTGGAGATTGGCTCACGTCTGACTCTTCCTGGACTATTTACCTTCTTTCCTGAACTTTGTGACTGAGGCTAAGGGCCTGAGCATATGTGACAGGCCTGAACGGTGGAGACAGACACAAACGACCTGTCATGAGCAGTTGAGGGGACCTCGTTTTCACAACTTCCTTCCTAGACCCGACCCAACAAGAGCTCCTTCCGGCTTCTGACGGGTGATGAAGATGGAGATGACCTGCTCCTGTCAGCATCCCCTTCACGTGATGTGACTTTCGAGATGTCAGGAAAGTCGTCCTTCCAAATTCCCCACCCTCCTGCCCATCATGGGCGCACGATGACACTTTGGTAGGGACAAAGCCTCCGTGCCCAGTGGTGACACCATTGGTGGCTCTGGAGGCTTCATTGTTCCCTGGTTCTGTCAACACCTCTGAAAGACACACGACCTTCACAGGCCCTTCCTCCCGGCAGCCCTCCCGGGTCCTCCAGCCAGCCTTCCTCCTGCCTTTGTCCCAGGGTCACTCGGGGTCCCGGGGAGGTAAAGGTAGCCCAGCCATGTGGCTGGGCCCAGGCCTGCCTCCTGGTCCGAGTGTGGTCTCACAAAGACGGGATGTTGTTTCCACAACTTATTTAGCAGGAGCTCCTAACACAACCTGTCGACACCCAGGTTTCACCCATTTCACAGACACTCACCTGCGGGGGTGGGGGGTGGGAGGTGGAGGGGGTGGGTGTGGACTCAGTTCTGTGCGATTTGATCACGTGAATAGACTCATGTGGCCACCACCGTGGTCAAGACACAGCAGGATCCAGCACCAGGACCCCTCAGGCTGCCCTATTGCAGCCACCAGCACCTGCCTCCTGCTCTGTCCCCGTCACCTTTTGCGTCTCATTTGCTCAGGGAACTCTTCCTGATCCCCTCGTCGACACTTCCCTGTTGAACACTCCCAAAATATCTTCTTCGTGTCTTCTTATGACAATTTAGAGGTAGGAGTCATGGGCTTGATGCTCTTGCAATGTCTCCCGGTGTCGGTTTCCTTGTTGGTAAGTGGCTTCTCTGTCCCTGCCCCGGCCCCCACTCTGTCTCCAGCAGAAGGTGAGGGTGGACACTACTCCAGGAGCAGGACAAGGTAAAGCAGGGACGCGCTGACCACCAGGAAGGAAAAGGTAAAGTGTCGCCGCTTTTGCTCCCGTGGCCTGCGGGAGAAAGAATAGGACAGAGACTGGAAGCCTGGAGACACGCGTGCCGTGGCCCCCTGATCCGGGCCAAGTCTGAGAGGGGGACACGTGTCTCCTAGAATGGAGCAGACAGCAGAAGGAAATTTCCCGTTTCCCACTTGGGACTATGGAAGGAGATCTCCTTGCTGAACTTGGGGCCGCTGCAGAGTCAGGCAGAGCAAGCCTCTGTGGTCCTCCTGTGTCATTCAGGGGGTAGCCCCCACCCAGTGCCCAGTAGTGGGCTCAGAGGTCCCCATGGTCCCCTGAGACCAGGACTGGTGGGGAACTGGCCAGACAGGAGGGCCATGTGGAGACTTGGAAAGCAGCACTTGGCCAAGGGCTATGGACGTGCCCCCAGGCCAGGGGCTGAAGTCAAGGATGGCAGCCGGAGCCAGGGTCGAGCTGGGCCAAACCAGCGAGGGACCACCAGGCTAAGAGAGCACACGCTGTCACCCCATCTCAGACTTCAGCCGCAGCAGGCAGTAACACTGTGGTTAACCTCTGCAATCACACCCCAGCCAGTGACACTAGGGGACTGGTGCCTGCCCGGCCCCTTCCCTCCATGCTGTGAGGTCACACGAGCCTCCTACACACCCAGAGAACAGTCTGGAAAGAAGTCAGTAGAAGATAAGGAAATCGGAAAAATGTTCTTCCCAAGGGAGCTGAATTTAAGGTGTGGGATTGAACTGAATTCAACAGATTGGAATAAATTTTTAAATTTCCTCCAGGATCCAGTAGGTGACTTTGGGGGAAGATTAGATCAGGTTTGAAAACGAAGCAGCCTTTTTTTCTTTCCATAGCTGAGTACATTGTGGGTAAATCTGCAACCCTGTCACGTATATATTTGTTGGTATAATTACTTTTTTTTTTTTCCTTTTTGCCTTTTTTACTGACCAGTAATGGGATCGCAACCCTCAGTGTCGCGCCCGTACCGGGGACCAGCAACGGGATCGCAACCCTCAGTGTTGCGCCCGCACCACGCTCAGCCAGTGAGCGGGAACCGGTCTCCACATGGGATCCGAACCCTTGGCGGGAGCGCCGCCACACTCCCAAGAGGCGCACTCTCCAGTGCACCACCGGGCCGGCCCTAAACTGAAGCTTTCTTTTTTTTTTTTTTAATTACTTGTTTAAAATCTACCTCTCCCGTTAGGTTATATGCTCCACAGGGGGAGGACATGTTTTGTTGTCTTTATTGTGAATCTGCAGAGCCCAGCATGTGGTAGGCACACAAACATTATTTATCACATAAATGAATGAATGACTATGGATTCAGCTCTGCACTTTATTAATGACTCACCCACACTGCTACTCAAGTCTGTCACTAAAAACTCATTGAATGTATTCTAGACACCATAAGTGCCCTCCAAGATAAAAGGTTTTGTTGGCTCAGCTTTTCAACAAAAAGCTGGTCAGGCCAGTACCCATTGTGTTACACATAAAACACAAATGGCTCAGTGACTCTCCCCTGCTTGGATGACTGTGCCACCAATTTATTGTATAATCTGAATAAGTAACCTCTTTGTTGAGGGAGGGGTGAAGGTCTCATTTTTTTTCTCTCCTTGGAAGGAAGGCCCACGACTCCCAGCTTCACTGGCAAATGAGGAATAACTCATAAATATGATTACAGAACTTGCATCCTATTGAGATAGGAGGTGCTCAGTTTGGGTTTGGGCTTCAGAACACAGCTCTGAGTTTCAAGTCACTCCCCAAGGTCTCGGGCCCCTTTTCTGGGCCCTCCCCTAGAAGACAGTCATTGTTGCTTATGGCACCTATTTTTGGTACCAACATGGGGAGATTGAAACTACAGGGGTCAGACTTATCCAAATCCAGTGGCTGAGTATGCTCAGTAGAGAAGAGTTATAGAACCCTAGTTGCCAAGCATGCTCAGTAAAGCAAAATTTATTCTTTGAATGAGTTTCCACTGGAGGCGCTAGAGAGCAGCAAATATTCCTGATCATATTTGGTGCATGTGATGGAATATGACCAAAGAGCATGCCCTAAAAAGAGACCAATTGAGGGGCCGGCCCGGTGGCGCACTGCTACAGTGCTCCGCTTGGGAGCGCAGCGGCGCTCCCGCCGAGGGTTCGGATCCCACATACAGACCGGTTCCCGCTCACTGGCTGAGCGAGGTGCGGGCGCAACACCGAGGGTTGCGATCCGTTGCCGGACACGAAAAAAGACAAAAAAAAAAAGAGAGAGACCAATTGAGCATGTGGAAACCTGTTGCATAGCCTGTTACGTAACAGGGAACCACCCCCTTAGTTGAATATTCATTAGATAGCATGAATATCATTAGATGGCAAAACTATAAAAGTGGAGTCCCAGGAGAAGGCAGGGTTGTTACTCAGTTTCCTGGGGCCAGCCCGCCCTCCACTGGCAAGGTGTGTGTGTGCTTTACTTTTGTGTTAAACTTGCTTTTAGCAGGCTGCTCTTGAGCCAGCCTGCACTCTGTACTGAACTTGAAGTGTGTGTTTCTGACTTTTGTGTTAAACTTAGTGCAGGCCCCACTCAGTCTCTGGAGCCAGGCCACCCTCTCCTTGCAAAGTCTGTGCTTCGTATTTCCTGTATTAAACCTGTTTTCACTTTCCACTGTGACTCTGCTCTTGAATTCCTTCCTGTGGCAGAGTCAAGAACCTCATAAGAGGATGGGGTGTGTTGAGGCCGGGTATCAGTCCTCCCCAGACCCTCTTCTCCATTATCACCATGAAGATATGCCTACAAAAAAAAAACCCAAATAAACCTTCAAAACAAAAAAAGCTTGCTACTTAAATAACTTACACTATTTAATGACATCTTTTCCAAGGCTGTGCTGGGAAATCCTGGGCCAGAACTTCAGCTGAGTCCCATATGAGTCATGTGTCCCATGGAAAGGGAGCTCAGAGTTTGCAAAGAGGTACCACAGGGAAAGCTGCACAGGAAGTTGGCAGCAAGAAGGGGCTTCCCCCCTAGGAGAATCCATGTGGACCACAAACCAGCACCCTTGTCAAGCAGCTGGCCTTTGCTTCAAAGAGAAAGTCGGCCTGGCCGGTCAGCTCACTTGGGAGAGCGTGGTGCTGGACCACCAAAGGCACGGGTTCAGATCCCCACACCGGCCAGCCACCAAGAAAAAAAAAAAGAGAAAGTCGAAAACCAACCTGAGGTTGGGATGAAAAGGATGGGATGCTGTCTTGACTGTAGTCACAGCAGTTTTAGTAGCTTATACTATGCTTGACACAGACGTTATTTACTGCAAGTGCTTAGAGTCCAATCCACGTTATTTCTGGTCTTCCACTCCCACAGGTGTGCAGCTACATTATGCAGCCAAAGACTTTTTACTAACGAGAATCCTCTTTTTTTTTTTTTTTTTTTTTTTAAGATGTGGCAATAGGTGTTTACATCGGGCTACTTCTCAAAGATAAATTGTTTCAGTAATTGGGCTTTGTCCAGGAATAGAGTGTGGTTGGCTTTTAATTAAATTATTAATCAATATGTTTTTTAAAGTGCTGGCACAAGGGTACTTCAAAAAGTTCATGGAAATTTTCAAATTAAAAGATAGGACAAATCCTTCTGGGAATTTTGTGAAGACCCCTCATGGCCCACGGACTGTGTCAACTCGTGATCAAAGTGAATAATCCCAGATCTCCTCTAGTTTAGTCAAAACTCTTTTGGTTGCAAGTCATGAAAACTCACTGGAACTAGTTTAAAAACAGGAAAGGAGGGCCGGCCCCGTGGCACACTCCGGAGAGCGCGGCACTGGGAGCACAGCGACGATCCCGCCGCGGGTTCGGATCCTATATAGGACTGGCCGGTGCGCTCACTGGCTGAGCGCAGTGCGGGCAACACCACACCAAGGGTTGCAATCCCCTTACCGGTCACGAAAAAGACAAAAAAAAAAAAAAAACAGGAAAGGAGTGGAGAGGAATGATACAGGGTTATCCATGGAACCAAGTGCAGGAAGCCAGCTGCCCATGGGGCTGGAACCAGGACCTGGAAAGCCAAAGAAGCTTCTTTTTGGAAGTGTTTGGACCCTCATCTCCACTTCTCTCTGAGCACCTCCTTGATTTCTCTCTGCACAGACTCAATTCCTTTGCTTGCACAAGAAAATGGCTTTCGGAGCTGTCTGAATGTTCTCTCACTTCTAGAACCACCCATCTCCAGGAATTGCCTTCATTCTCATTGCAAATCCCAGGAAAGGAAATGCTGCCTGCTCCGCCCATCAATGGATCAGCTCTCCTCTGCTCAGGGGTGCAGCCCCAGTTCATTTGGAAGAGACCTGCCCATCAGCCAGGGTTTGGCCAGGGAAGCAGAGCCGTTCCATCCACGCAGGATGAAGGTTTCATTCCACGGCACAGGAGGACCACACATGGCTGCAAAGAGTGGGGCAGAGATGGCCAGGCCAGCAGCTGCCAGTCACCCAGCCCGCCCAGCCAGCAGGTGGATCTCAGGAACTCACCCAGAACTGTGAGAGTCTCGAGGACATTTGGGTCATGCTCTCCACTGTCTCAGCTTGCACCAGGGTGATTCTCAAGTTCACCAGGGGCTGCTGCCCTGCTCTGGAGCCTCCTGGAAGCTCCTGCTCTGTGTTAACCTGCAGCAAGGACAGTGCTGCTCAGAAGCAGCTGCAGCTCTCTCAGCTGCCTGGACCCCCAAGACAGGAGCCCAGACACTGCTGCAAACCTCACACCTGCTGGCAAATGCCTCCAGACACCATCGCTTCTCCTCTCGCCTGTCTGCTGAGCCTTGCGAGCACCTCATCGGAAAACTGTAACCAGAACCCTATGCTGAGCAGCATTTCTGGGAAATGCTGTCCCAAGCGGCCCGTGTATGATGTAGAGGAAGTGGGGGAGGGGCATGCTGAAAATCCATGATCTGCACAGCTGAAACCCCGGGAGGCAGGACCACCGTGCAAACCTGGGCTACGGGGCCCCGTGAGTGTGTGTGTGCGGGGAGGGGACAGACAGGCCTGGGGACCAAAGACTGGTCTGGGCATCACTTCCTACCAGAAGAGGGCAGATTTCTCAGACCGTCCTCCCTTATCTGTTCCTGCACGGCCTGAGCCACCCGGAGAGCTGGTCTGTAGTGAGCACTCACAGCTTTCTCCTCCCGGCTCTCCCTCCTCCTTCTTGCAACAGGCTGCTCCTCTGCTCACGTGTTCTCCAGGACTGTTTCCTTGTTCCGTCTCTCTCTGCTGACATCCACTCACCCTTTCTGACCAAGCCAAACTTCCCCTTCCAGACGGAGCCTGCCCCATGCTCCTGGACCCCTCCCCGGGCTGTGGGAGCACCTTGTTTCCGCTGCTTCACCAGTGTTGCGTTCGTGCGAGGCTCACACGCGTTGCCCCGCACGTGGTGAAGCGTGGAACTCGCCAGCGCGAGTCTCCTGCGACTCATCTTTGCATTTCCTCCTGCTCTACCTGGATTCTTGCAGGTGGTAGCTTCTAACTAGACACTATTGAATTAGAAAATGCCTGAAATCAACAAAAAAAATGAAGTCACTCAATCAAACTTGGGCAAAGGACTTTGACAGTCATTTCTCCAAAGAAGATATACAAATAGCCAATGAGCATTAAGGATGCTCAGTGTCACTGGTCGTTAGGAAAATGCAAATCAAAACCACAGTGAGATACCACTTCACACCCATTAGGATGGCTGCTACTGAAACTACAGAAATCAAGTGTTGGCGAGGATGTGGAGAAACCAGAACCCTAGTGCACTGCTGCCCACCCCGAGAAGCCTCTTCCCTCCCTCGACCGTCACCCAGTGCTCCTGCCAGCGCGCACTCTCTCTCTCTCAAGGGTGAGGAGGGGACCCGCTGCTGCTGTGTGTTGGTGTTGCCTTCACCGGCTTCTCAACCCTCAGCTGTCAGAACTCACATGGACCAAACCATTCTGAGATCTGGCAGCGCCAGATGGAGAAGAAGGGAAAGAAACCAGAGCCAGGGAGCTAACCCTGTATAGAAAACACCTCCAGAAGTACAGCCACCAGCAGAGTGCCCAGGACCCCACCAGGGATGGAAAAGTCCAGCCCTGGGACTGAGGGATCCAAACTGGCCAATGGAGCCAAGGTGGAGGTGTGGCATCCCTGTGGCTCCGAGTGATGGTCTTACTGGGAAAAGAACGCCAGCTGTCAGCCACAGGGCAAGGGGTGGGGTCCACCCCCAAGGGGAGAGAAAAGGGGACAAGCAAGAATTGGACAGGGCCCGCAGCTAGCATCATATGCAATGGTGAAAAGCTGAAAGTGTTTTCTCTGGAATCAGGAGCAAGACAAGAACATCCGTTCTCATTACGTCTATTCAACACTGTACTAGAGGCCATAGCCAAAGCAAGTAGGCAAGAAGAAGAAATAAAAATCGTCCAAACTGGAAAGGAAGAAGTGAAATTGTGTCTGTTTGCAGACAGCATTTTATATATATAACTCTAAAGACTCCAGCAAAAAAGTGTTAGAACTAATAAAAAAAATTCAGTAAAGTCGCAGGACTGCTCTGCAGTCTGGCCACAGTCCCTGTCTGGTCCTTTCTTCTGTGGTCTGCAGTGGGAGGTCATTCATGGCCTATGGTCCTCCAACACCTGAAGCCCAGAAAGTTCTTCTGCTTTATAGCTTGGAAAAGACACGTCAAACATTCCTGTGGGACTGAAGGACAGGTCCCCAGCCCAGAACCATTCCATATGAGGCACAAGCCTGTCCTGCCTTGGTCCCTTGTGTTCTCTCTCGCTTCTACAGGAGCCTTGTCTTATATCTCAGACCAGTGCTTTGCAAACTTTCTTACCTGACAGCACATTTTTTAAATGCTGATGTGGGTAGAACTTGCAGGGGTAGACAGAGGAGGCTGGCCCAGCGACACCCTGATTGGAAAGCTCTGTCCTGCCCAAGACACCACTGTCATTCACCACTGTCACCCCCATTGTTGGTTCTCTTCTTCTCTGCCTTGTTGGAGACAGAATTCCAGAGTGACCCACCTTTGCATTCTGACACTGCCGCCCCTCCAGCTCTGTGCACTGGAATTGTGCCTGCTTCAACCCTCTCTACCCCTTCCCCCATTTCCTTTGAGTCAGAGGCCCTTTGATGCTTTATAAATGCAAATGTCTAGCACGTGTCTGGCACATGGCAGGCATTCAGCACATGCTAACTTAGTCCCTTCTGTCCTTCCGTAACGTATGCAGCAGGAAGACAACTCGCTCATATGGCAGCAATACATCCCAGATTTTCTGGGACAGTCCCAAATTCAAGTCATTTTATCTTTTTTGAAAAGATAGCATTCTAAGTGTATAATTACATAAAATTTATTTTATTTTATTTTGGGGGTGGCTGTCCCAAGTGGCGATCTGAGCCCTTGACCTTGGTGTTGTAACACTGTGCTCTAACCAACTGAGCTAACTGGCCAGCCTTAAACTTTAATTTTTAAAGAAAGATCTATCCAGCTATTGGCAGGCAGAATTCCAGGATGGCCTCCAAGAATTCCTGCTGCCCACCCCTTGTGTGTGCCCTGCATAATCCCCAGGACTGGATATATGGTGGATGTCACTCTCATCAGTAAGTTCTGCTTTATGGAACAATTGACCGTAAGATAGGGAGATCACCCAGGTGGGCCCGACCTTGTCACACGAGCCCTTTAAAGCTGAGTGTTGCCTCTGGCTGGTTGCAGAAGTGAGAGAGCTGCCTGAGAAGGCTTAAAAGTGGAGAGGCCATTGGCAAGGAATACACAGGCAGCCTCTGGGAACTGAGAGTTGACCGCAGTCATGAGCCAGCCAGGAACAGGACCTCAACCGGACAGTTGCAAGGAACTGAGTTCCGTCAGCAACAAGAATGATCCGGGAAGGAGATTTTTCTCCAGAGCATCAAGACAAGAAGCTTTGCAATACCCTTAACAGAGAATCCAGCCACAGCCTACCCAGCTCCTGACCAGCAGAACTGTGAGCTCAGTAGGGGTTTGAAGCTGCCAAGTTTGTAGGAATGTGTTACACAGCAACAGAAACTAACACAGGTATAAAATAAATTTCATGAATACATAATATTTAATATTTTATTACATAAAGTAAGTTCGCCACTCTTAAGAGGTCAGCCCAATGAGTCCTGGCAGATTTACCCAGCCGTGCAACCACATCTCAGTCTACATGTGGGACATTTCCATCACATTCCCTGTGCCCCTCTGCAGTCACATCCCTCCCTCTGTCCCCAGTCCCTGAACTGCCTCCCGTTTTCTATTCATATGCTTTTTTGCCTTCTCTAGAATATCATATAAATGGAACATAGAGTCTACAGCCTTTTGTGTCTGATTTCTTTCACTTAAGATACTACGTTTGAGATTCATTGGTGTTGCATGTGTCAGTAGTTCATTCTTTTATTGCTGAGTATTATTTCATTGTATGTATCGTAATTTAATTTCCATCACATTCCCTGTGCCCCTCTGCAGTCACATCCCTCCCTCTGTCCCCAGTCCCTGAACTGCCTCCCGTTTTCTATTCGTATGCTTTTTTGCCTTTTCTAGAATATCATATAAATGGAACATAGAGTCTACAGCCTTTTGTGTCTGATTTCTTTCACTTAAGATACTACATTTGAGATTCATTGGTGTTCCATGTGTCAGTAGTTCATTCTTTTATTGCTGAGTATTATTTCATTGTATGTATCGTAATTTATCTGTTGACCTGTTGATGTGTATGTGGATTGTTTCCAGTTGTTGGTAACTAGGAACACATGCTGCTCTGAGCATTTGCAGTGTCTTTGCCTTTCATGTTACATATGTGTTTTTATTTCTCTTGAGTAAATAGCTAAGTGTGGAATGGCTGGATTGTATGATAAGTTTAGTTTAACTTATGGGAAACTATCAAACTGTTTTTAAAGTGACTGTTCCGCTTTACCTGCCCGTCAGAAACACGTGAGAGTTCCAGTGGCTCCACAGTGTTGTCAGCACTTGGTGTCATATTGAGTTTTAACCATCAGATGGGTGCGCAGTAATAGCCCACGAGGCTTTTGTTTGAATTTCCCTGATGACTAATGATATTCAGCATCTGTTTACATGTCTTTTTCCCATCCGAGGATCCTCTTTGGTGAAGGGCTTATGTAAATCTTTAGCCCATTCTTACTGGAATGTTCCAAACACAAGCCTTCCATCAACAATGCATTTTGCAAATATTTCTCCCCACCAGTGGCTTATCTCCTCATATCCTTTTTTAAAAAAAAAATTTATAGGGCCAACCCCATGGTGCACTCGGCAGAGTGCAGCGCTGGGAGTGCAGCGACGCTCCCACCGCAGGTTCGGATCCTATATAGGAATGGCCGGTGCGCTCACTGGCTGAGCGTGGTGCGGGCAACACCAAGCCAAGGGTTGCGATCCCCTTACCGGTCACGAAAAAGATTTAAAAAAAAAATTTATAGTAAAGTTTATTTTCATTGATATTTCATTTAACATAATTTCAAGGTCAGTCTGTGCTCTAAGATGAGCAAAAGAATAAAAATCCTAAATCTCATAAAGAGACTTTTTTCACATTTTTCCTCTGAGCAGGGCATGGAGTTTTCCTCACTGATTTTTTTGTCTACTTTTTTAATCCATTGAAGGGGATTGTTGAAGTTTCCAGCTATAATTTGGATTTGTCTTTTTTCAATTCTTTCCATTTTTTTTATGTATTTTGAAATTCTGTTAATACATTCTGCATATACATTTAGGATTATGTTTTCTTGAATTTGTCCCTTTCTAGAAATACAATGTTTCTCCTTATTTCTGATGATTTTTCTAGCTCTGAATGTACTTTGCCTGGTATGAATATAGTCCCTCTAGGTGTCCTTTTTTTTTTTTTTCCTTTTTTTGTCTTTTTTCGTGACCGGCAACGGGATCGCAACCCTTGGTGTCGCGCCCGTACCGGACCCAGCCAGTGAGCGGGAACCGGTCTGTATGTGGGATCCTAACCCTCGGNGGAGCGCCGCCACACTCCCAAGCGGTGCACTGTAGCAGTGCGCCACTGGGCCGGCCCTCTAGGTGTCCTTTGATTGATTAGTGTTTACATGGTATATCTTTCTACATACTTTTATTTTTCACCTATTTGTGGTGTTTATGTTTAAAGCAAGCTGCTTGCTTTTTATTTTTAATCCAGTCTGGCAATCCTTGTCTTTTAACTAAAGTTATTAGAACATTGACATTTAATGTAACTATTAATATGATTGGGGTTAAATCTACCATCTTGCTACTTGTTTTTCATTCATCCCATCTGTTCTGTGATCCCTTTTTTCTCTCTCTATGTCTTCTTTTTAATTGAAAAATTGTTTAACGATTCCATTTTTCCTCCACTATTGACTTAGTTACTCCACTTGATTTTATTTGTAATGATTGCCCTAGGGTTTACAACACACACTCATGTGTAGTTTAACGAGGGGATACATTCTGAGAAGTGTGTCCTTAGATGATTTCATCGTTGTGTGAACATCCCAGAGTGAACTTGCACAAACCTAGATAGTACATCCTACCACACAGCTAGGAGGGATGGTGCAGCCTGCTGCTTCTAGGCTACAAACCTGCACAGCGTGTAACTGTACTGAATACTGTAGGCAACTGTAGCACAATGGTAAGTACTTTGTTACATATCTAAACATAGAAAAGATACAGTAAAAATATGGCATAAAAGATAAAAAATGGTACATCCATATAGGGCACTTACTGTGAAGGGAGCTTGCAGGACTGGAGCTGCTCTGTGTGAGTCAGTGAGTGAGAGGTTAGGAGCGTAAAGGCTAAGGACACTACTGCACACTACTGAAGACTTCATAGACACTGTATGCTTAGGCCACACTCAATTTAAAAAAATACAAAGTAATTGTGCAACGATCATACAATGGCTACTCTGTTACTAGGCAACAGGAGATTTTCAGCTCCATTACAATCTTGTGGGACCACTGTGCACAGTCTATTGTTATATGGTGCATGACTATACACTTTAGGTGATCACAGCCTGTCCAGTCCTCTCTCTTTTACTTCTGCAACCCCGATTATGTGTATGCTATATCAGCTGACTTTGTCCTACTGTGAGACTGTGAACATAACTCATTGCATCCTTTTTTTGAACCTTGCCCACAGCAGTTATACAGCAACTGAGGGTCAGGTAGTTAGACCAACAGGTGGAAACAGCTTGCTGACTACAAAGAAGGAACTTAGTGATTAAGCACTGGTATGGCAAACAGTTGGTCTGGCTACCTGCATCCCAACACCAGCAAAGATGATAATCATTGTCATAAGACATTTGGAGTTAGTGATGTTAGCTTATTGCTTAGTTAGTAATTGCTTCTTGGCTTTTTTCCACTTGTTTGTGTGAACTTCCTATATAAACTAGGGCTCAAGAAAGAGGCTGTGTGCAGAAATTTTGCATATGCTTCTGGGTTGTTGCCTGCCCGATCCATCATCCTGTAAGTCGCCCTGTTAACTAAAAATGCTTTGCGTTCACGGAACTGCCTGCCTCATTTTCTGGTCATAAGATACCTTCTCGGTTTGGTGGGCATTTTGCCCCTTGCTGCACCTTCAGACATCCTACAGCTCTTAGATCCAACCACGTCCTTCTAAACTCTTTGGGAAGCTGGAGCACCTGTTCACACAAAGACGGAGTGAACGAGGACGCAAGCAGCAGGCTGGACCATTGCAGCACCAAGATTTAACCCCTCTGGGCCGGACAGAAATTCAGAGGGTGGGTTGCTGAGAGCAGAAGTTCAGGCACAGCAGCAAAGCACCGTTGGCTCAGAGTCAGAGAGAGGGGAGAGGTGGCACTTAGCAGACTCGAGAGAAGCTGGAAACCATGTCCCAGACAACGTGGGTAAGGAACAGAAGTGACTTGTGTTGTAGCAGACGTCACAGACAGAGGCGGCGTAGAGAACGTCAGCACCCTGTGAGTTCTTAAAAACTCTACAAAGGGCCTTGGGCTTCCGTAAGATGTGGAATCACTGATTTGAACCCAAGACATCTAGGTGTCAACGGGCAAGCACACCCCAGATGATGTGTGTCACACGTTTTAAATTGCTGTCCCCCCCACTTGATCTAAGAAGAAAGGAACCGTGTCTGCTTTCTTCATTAACGGTGCCTGGCCCATCACAGGCATGTAAACGTTTTTCAGTGAATGACGATACAGAATCAGAAGGTGTGGGTCAAATTTCCATCCCACCGCTTCATGGTCAAGCACAGCTGAGCAGCCTCTCAGTCTTTTCCGTCCCTCACATTCTCATCTGTAAAGTGGGCTGATCCCTCACCTCGCTTTACAGGGTTGTTGTGATGATTTAATAGTGGAATATATGAATCAGGTATGAATCTCATGCCACAAACGTAGGGGATCAAGAAATGCAACTTTTTAGTTATCTCTGTAAGTGAATTTAGCTTCAGTTTCAGCCACCCTTCTGTGGGATGATGGAAATTAACGATCAGTCAATCAAGTGTTCTCTCGGTCATTGACAGGCAGGCCTGCACCCCTGCCTTCCCTCCTCCTCCCTGGGCTGAACGTCTGATCTGGAGGGTTTTCTGCTGTGAGTGTGACCGTGTAGGTGACCGAGTGTCTGGGCTCCCGTCACATGCACTGCATCTGCCAAGGTAGCAGGTTTCCTGTCTGCTTCTGGTCACATGGCTCTCGTAGATGCGGACTGAGAGCCACTTTAGGCTTGCCAGTTTTCTGGGCAAGGTCTGAGCCACACAAAAAGACATTCTGGTGCTTGTGGTGCCCTTGTGGAGAGGGTAGAGGCCTGCCTGTGTGCCACC
>NW_007736085.1:63287-65068 GCF_000696425.1 Galeopterus variegatus
GGGGGCAACACTGAGGGTTGCGATCCGTTGCCGGACACGAAAAAAGACAAAAGACAAAAAATAATAATAATAATAAAATAAAATAAAATATCATCTTTGCTGTAAGTCCAAAAACCACATTTGTGAGCTATAAGCCAAGATTTGGCCTTTGTCTTTCTCTCTGGTTTTATTATGACAACCACCCCTTGGTAATGGGTGCTGAGTTTATTATTTATTTATTTAGAAATTTTAAGGTCCGTTTATCAAGTTTAATGGTGAAAGCTATTGGAAGAGTATTCTCTCAAAAATTATTTTTTCTTAGAAAACAAGAAATGAAAATTGAAGCCCTCTCTGCGCAGCTGCTGTGGCGGGCAGGCCTCTCAGCAGATGGGAACAGTGCACCAGTTGGTTGGGGACAGTGCACCAGTTAGTTGCATGACTCTCTGGGTCAGCAGGATCATAGTCCTGATCATCCCCCTGCTCCACGTCATCTGTTTCCCAGACAAGACTCATCGGCCCCCACATTGCTTCCAGCGTCCTGCAAGAACCGCATGTAGATATCAAGACTGCGACCTGCTTCAAATAGCCGTTTCCCACTTAATTTATTCTTTCCTGCTTGCTCTTCTTCTTTCAGCTGTTTCTTTTTAATTCCCAAGGGTTCTGCATCAAACTTGGCCTTCCAACTTAAGAAATCCTCAATTGTAACAGGAGTGCCATGGAAGAATTCTTTCTCAGCCGCTTCTGCTTCTCCTTTGTTTTAATTTCTTTTTTTCCTCTCTTCCAGTTTTTATCTGATCTACTATTTCATTTCATTTTTCCTGCACGGCTGTCTCTAAAGACCGTCACCACACCAAGATTTTCTTCAGCCTGTCATGCTAAAAATTTTAAAATGCCTGAGACGTCATTATCTTGTAGATTCTCCTGGGAGAATATTTCATAAAGGGGACCTTCATCTGGGTATTTTCCACTGTACATAAACTTGAGGGTAGTCTCGACAGTCTCAGCATTTTCCCCGGCTTCGGATGTCACAGCAGCGGTGGAGCTGGTGCATTTTCTGATGACGCTGTGAAGGAGTCGGGGTGGTGGACTTGAAAGCCTCCAGCTCATTGCACTGCTGTCCAGGGGTCGCCTAGACACCCAGGTGGCCACGGTAGCCCAGACCGCGGCCGCTCCAGGAGAACACAGGTGCAGAGTTTAAATAGAAGGATCTCCAGGTAAAGAGAAATCATTGAAAATAAAACATTATCGAAACTATTTTGATTAATATATCAAAATAGTATTCAGTTACATGTATACAATAGGTGTACACGTATTAGTTGGTCATTATTTAGCATTCTTCCACTAAAAGCTTTAAAATCAATGCTCTTAACCTTCAATCGATGTATAGTATAAATACTTAAACATCTCTCTCTGTTTTCTTGGTTGTTTTTTTTTAAAAATCTTGCTCTCTATTTTTAGCAACTTTGTTACCTCTATGTGTTCTTTGTCTCTGACGGTGACAGCTGCCTTGGATATGAAGCTCTCCCGGAGCAGAGATTGCGTTTTTCCCAGACACTCCACGCGTCTCCCTTCGGTGGTTCTGATGGCCTCCCGCCTCCTGTTCCCACTCACGCGTGACAGTTGTCTCACTTTCCCTCCCATCTGCAGCACAGTCCAACACTCCAGCCGAAACAGTCCACTCGCAGTTCATTTATTCACAGATACCTATTGATATCAGCCATGTGATAGTCACCATGTTATATGTATGGGGGCAGGGGACAGAAAAGTAAAAGGCAGCAATACCTAACTTCTGTCCAGCCCTA
>NW_007736085.1:65881-68862 GCF_000696425.1 Galeopterus variegatus
AGAAACGAGTAACTTGGTATCCCCTGTACAGCACTCTACAGTTTACAAACCTTGGGGTTTGTTCTGTTTTACTATGGGAAGCTGTCACACTGTTGGATGGACGTGAGACACTCCAAGTGCAATCAACATCTCAGTGACCCCCTGTCAAAGAGAATATGGAGCAGAGAGAACTAGGACGCCGGGGAACCGGGGCTCCTGTGTGGTCGGGGAGAGGAAGCCAGGAGCCCAACAGAGGGAAGAGATGGCCAAGACAGCGGAGCCGGTGGTCAGGAGAGCAAGGGGAGAGGGGAAGCTTAACCAGCCGAAGGGGGCAAGCTGCGGGCACGAAACAGCATCCAAAAGTGGAAGGGAAAAGCCGAGGTCAGAATCCAGCAGGGACAGGCTGAGGAGCAGAAACGTCTCCACACCCAGAGCGCGGAGGCTGCAGTATCCAGCTCAACAAGGGGGCCCCTTATTTACTTATTTTGTCGTAACAGTTGATTGGACGTATCTGTGGGGCACAGAGTCGAATATCAATACCTGTGTGCAGTAAAGGGGGGTCCCCTTACCGGTGTGAACAGGCGGATGGGTCAACCCGTCTTACCCTTCTGAACCACCCCCCAGCCCGCCCCCAGCCCGGCTAGTCTTAAGAGGGAAAGAGAGAAAAGTCAAGAGAGGGAGAAAGGAAGGAAGGAACATTTAAAAAGGAAATCACGGGCCGGCCCGGTGGCGCACTGCTACAGTGCGCCGTTGGGAGCGCGGTGGTGCTCCCGCCGAGGGTTCGGATCCCACATACAGACCGGTTCCCGCTCACTGGCTGAGCGAGGTGTGGGAGCAACACCGAGGGCTGCGATCCCGTTGCCGGTCCCGGTCCGGTACGGGTGCGACACTGAGGGTTGCGATCCGTTGCCGGACACGAAAAAAGACAAAAAGGAAAAAAAAAAGGAAATCACGTGCATTCTAAGGGTAGAGGGGTGTTTTAGGAACCCAAGGGCATGAATGTGGTGGGGTCTCGGAGTCAGGCCAGGCTGTGAGACCCTCAGGAGCGCCCCCTTCTCTGCTTTTCTGTTTCATTCTTTACTCGCTGTCTCTTTTGCTTTTTCCAGGACAGCGACATCTCCTTACCTTCTGTGTTGCAGGCCCATTCAGATGCTTTCTCTGGATTCCAGTTCTACACTCCAAGGAGAAAAGACTCTGACTGGCCCAGCCTAGGTGGGCACCCCCCACCCCTGGACTAACTACTGTGCCTAGGTGTGGGATCTAGCTGTATGAGGTGGCTGGTACATGAACCTCCCACGTGGGGCAGGGCCACCCTCCAGTTTTACTGTCTTCCAGCCAGTCCCTGTGGCCGGGAGGGTCAAACTAAAAAACCCCTATGGTAGGGTGCCACGACAATGGGAAGCACCATTATAGTTGGTGTGGCTGATATGTGCCACCACGGGGAAGTTCTTGGAGCCGAGGTCACTCTTGTGGTGACAATATTAGTTCCATGCATTATTACAAAACCCTGGCCATATAAAGAGTCCTGTAAACTGAAGTCAACTGGCTCCATCTGGGCTTTGATTCTAAAGTCTTCTGCTTGCAAAAGCTGCAGTGAGGGAAGCATAGGCTTTCTAAGACCAGGTCACCTGATGGGTTTTAAAAGTTAGATGGGTCACAGAATTAGAAGTGAGTGGTCATTATTTGGTATTTTAAAAAATTAAGACAGAAGATTGTTAAGCACCAATGAAGGATTTTGAAGGAGAAAGTGGCTAGACTTTAAAATTACTCCATGGAATCTGCTTTCTGGAAAAGAAGCCAGGGGCCGGCCCGGTGGCGCACTGCTACAGTGCGCCGCTTGGGAAGCGCGGCGGCGCTCCCGCTGAGGGTTCGGATCCCACATACAGACCGGCCACTCACTGGCTGAGCGAGATGCGGGAGCAACGCTGAGGGTTGTGATCCTGTTGCCGGTCCTGGTCCGGTACGGGCGCGACACTGAGGGTTGCGATCCGTTGCCAGTCATGAAAAAAAGACAAAAAGGAAAAAAAAAAAAAGAAAAGAAGCCAATTGTAGACCCTAGAGAGAGTGCTTCGTGTGGCAAGTGATAATTGTTCCTCATTAACTTTGCCGCAGAGAAGCTTTGTGGGTGTGGTCACCTTCTGCAAGTTAAATGCAAACTTCTTTAGACCATATGGTTCCTGGACTGAAAATTTCTATTAAATTCTCTTAATCCCCCTACACTGTAAACAAACAAACAAACAAACCAAAAAAAAAAAAAAAACTAAGCTAAAAGAACAATACCACAGCTTTTATTTAAAAATTCATTTTAGAGATTCTTATGCTTGAGATTAAAAAGCATCTATTTTTAGCTGATAAAGCCTTAAATTCCATTCTGCTTCCTACTTGAAAATCAAAGGTTCTGAAGGCAATGCAGAATGATTGTTTTGCTTCTAACTTGCTGTGTTCACTGGAGTAAATTATTTAGCTTACTTGTGCTTTTTTTGGAGGCGAAGGAACATTAGTCTGCCCCTTGAGGGTTTCTGGGACACTTAAGTGTAAAAAACCATCCTGGCGTACATTATCCAAAGTAACTCATGGTAAAGCCTTTTTCTCTGCTTTGGTGGCAGCGGATTGTGGAAGTTTAATTACTAGTGTTCTTTCTACAATTCTAAGTGTTGACCTAAAAAAGAAACCAAGGCCACATGCATATGGCAAGGACTTATTGAGCCAATATGACAACTGTAACTGGGGAGACACACAGTCAGTTTGCCCTGAGAAATGCACTCTGAAGACGGCCAGGGGAGCTCAGCATTTCACAATCACAAGAGGGGGAGAAATCAAAGGAGACGGGACCACCCACCTAATTACTTCATCAGTGTCTCTACTGGTCATACATGACATGCAGATTTGGAATTGTTACTAGGTCACATCCCACATGCTGTCATCTAGAGTAAGGTCTACAAGAAGCATCTTCGGTCATTTTGTGGCTTTCTGGTGTCATTATAGCTGCTTTTAAGTAAAAT
>NW_007736086.1:0-6071 GCF_000696425.1 Galeopterus variegatus
CTCTATGAATTTGCCTATTTTAGGTGTAAATCAAATCATATCATATTTGTGTTTTATTTCTTACATCGTTTTGCTCATTTTACTTAGCTTAATGTTTTCAAGGATTATCCACATTATAGCATGTATAGAACTTCATTGCTTTCTTATGGCTGAATAATTATCCATTGTATGTATGGACACGTTTTGTTTGTCCATTCTCCTGTTGTTGTACATGTGTTATTTCTATCTTTTGACTATTGTGAATGATGCTGCAGTGAACACTGGCATACACCATTTGTTTAATTCCTCTTTTCAATTCTTTTGGTGTATTCCTGGGAGCGGAATTCCTGAATCATATGGTAATTTTATGTTTACTTTGGTGGCTGCACAATTTAGTATTCCCATCAGCAATCTACGAGGGTTTCAATTAGGAATCCACATCCTTACCAACACTGGTTATTTTCCATGTTTTTAGTTATAGCCATCCTAATAGGATATGGGCAGTGGTACATCTCTGAGATTTTGATTTGTATTTTGCAAATAACTAATGGTGTGAAACATCTTTATGTGAGCTTATTGGCCATTAGTCTAGCTTCTTTGGAGAACCACCCTTGCATTCCNAAAAGACAGTGGTCGTGGGTACCCAGAGGGAGAGATGAAGAATTGGCTTTAACATTTAATGTACAAATATTGCTTATAAAGTTTAACCTAATGAACCACATTTTTCCCTCATAATGCCAGGTTAAGACAATATGAATGACTGGTTTGAATTTATTTTCTAATAGTTGCTTATTTATTTTTTGACATAAAAGTATGACTTGTTGAGGTTAGAAATAAGAACTTGCCTTTGTTGTGTGTGTCTTTCCAATGATGGTGAAAGCTTACTAGGTAAGCAGAACATAGGTATATATCCATTAGTCATATATCCAGTCAAATCTATTAGAGGTTGCTTGTATCCCCCCCAAAGATTTGTAATTTTGTTTCTAAATAAAAAATTAAATTTTCTTTATTATAGAGCTTTCCACAAAATCATATATCCCTATTTATATCACTGTTTAGAGATAACAAAATTTTCAACACTAGTATTTTATACCAATGGTGACAAATATTTTACTTTTATTTTTCATTGTCTTTCAATTAAGCCTTATTTTTTCCCCTACAGTTATAGATGTCTTGCCAATGCACCTTAAGTGGATGTTTCTTTCTCTTTTCCGTTTTTTTGTTTGTTTGTTTGCCATGCATCTACTGTGAAAGAAAGTATAACAAATAAATGAGCTGATTATGACTTCCTATCTTTAGTAAAATCAAACTAACACACAGTCCCAGGTCAAAAGAAGTCCTTGTAGTTGGTCCAGACTGCAGTTGTGATTTGGACACATGAATATGGAGATGCAATGATAGTCAAAGTATTTGGTTCAACTAAAGAGGACTCCAGAGTGAGAATGGAAAACAAGAGAAGAGATAAAAGACTTGCTCATTGTATTTTTGCTTGTTTGTTTTTCTGTTTGTTTGCCTGTAAGTATAGCCCAATAAATGGTACTTTTCTCTGTAGCAAAACCTGAGTCCACCTGGGACTATTTCTTTCCTACAAGATTTATGATGTTAATTACATGGCTTCCTTTCCATCAGTTTTGCTGCTGCACGGTACGTTCTAGTTGGATTTTATGATTTTGTTATGAAACCATAAGTTAATAATATAGAAATAGGTACACTAAAATGGGATGTTTCCACAACAAAAACATGTGATATGTGGCTTTTAATCTGTGATATATGGCAGTTGGCAAGGAAACAGGGGAGGAAATGTGGTTAGAAAACATAAATCAATGTTATGTAATAGCTCATTATAAACTGTTTTTCTGTATTTTAATGACCTAACATGTATTAAACTTTCTTATGGTTGGTTTGTGGTGTGTCTTGTTTGACAAATCTTTTTCTTTTCCTTTCTCAGTAAATTTAAAAAATTGAAATCATTCCAAGTAACTTTTCAGACCAGAATGGACTAAAACGGGCAATTAATAATAAACAAAACTCTAGAAACTATACATATACATGGAAACTAAACAATAGGCTCCTGAATGACCTATGTGTCCAAGAAGAAATTAAACAGGAAATCAACAAATTTCCTGAAACTAATGAACATTAAGATACATCATACCAAAACCTGTGGGATACTGAAAAAGCAGTACTAAGAGGCAAATTTATTGCAATGAATGCTTACATCAAAAGAACAGAAAGACATAATAAATGACCTAACACTATGCCTTAAAGAACTTGAAAAGTTGCACTTGGTGTTTCTTATATTAATATGAATGGTTTATTTCTTAAAATTTTTGTCTTCATTTGATAGTTATCTGTAGACACAAATGGAGTCTTTAAGGGTTTTTTTTATTGTGATAAAATATATGTAACAACTTTTGCCATTTCAGTTGTTTTTAAGTGTACAATTCAGAGGCATAATTTACATTCACTGTTGTGTAACCATCACCACTATATATTTCCAAAACCTTTTTTATCATTCTGAACAGAAACTATGTAACCATTAAGCAGTAACTCCCCATTTCACCCACCCCCTGGTGCCTGATAATTTCTCATCCTCTTTTATTTCTCTATGAATTTGCCTATTTTAGGTGTAAATCAAATCATATCATATTTGTGTTTTATTTCTAACATCTTTTTGCTCATTTTACTCAGCTTAATGTTTTCAAGGATTATCCACATTATAGCATGTATAGAACTTCATTGCTTTCTTATGGCTGAATAATATTCCATTGTATGTATGGACACATTTTGTTTGTCCATTCTCCTGTTGTTGTACATGTGTTATTTCTATCTTTTGACTATTGTGAATGATGCTGCAGTGAACACTGGCATACATCATTTGTTTAATTCCTCTTTTCAATTCTTTTGGTGTATTCCTGGGAGCGGAATTCCTGAATCATATGGTAATTTTATGTTTACTTTGGTGGCTGCACAATTTAGTATTCCCATCAGCAATCTAAAAGGGTTCCAATTAGGAACCCACATCCTTACCAACACTGGTTATTTTCCATGTTTTTAGTTATAGCCATCCTAATACGATATGGGCAGTGGTACATCTCTGAGATTTTGATTTGTATTTTGCAAATAACTAATGGTGTGAATCATTTTACGTGAGCTTATTGGCCATTAGTCTAGCTTCTTTGGAGAACCACCCTTGCATTCCTTGGATAAATCCCACTTGCTGATAGTGCAAAGTTCTTTAACATGCTATTAGATTTAGTTTGCTAGTGTTTGGAATTTTTGCATGTATATTCATAAAGAATATCTGTAATTTTCTTTTCTTGTGACAGATGTCTTATCAGGCTTTGGTATAATGTTGCTTTGCATTGCTTCACCCCCCATGGATTTGTCACCCCACTTCCCCTGGGTGACGGAGATGCAAAGGATTACTCAAAGCCCATCTCTACTGAGCAGTGAGAGGCCCTGAAATGGTTAATCTTCCACAGGAACACTCAAGCTAGAGGCATCCCTTACTTGGGAAATTAACAATGAATTGGGGTTCTCTTCCTGCATTTATTTTCCAGAGCAGGAAGTTACAGAAAGAGAACAAAGGGGGGGGTATAGTTTAACAATATAGGCCGGTAACTTTCAGTGAAACAAGCCAGATGACAATCCAGTAGACAATCAAGTGGTCCTATCAACACAAGCTTGATCTTAGCAAACATTCCTTCTTAGAGAAATTTCTCAGTCTCTTTACATAACAATCAGTAACTAGTCCATCTCTGAGCCAGCAACCTGATGTGCCACAATTCTAATGTTGCAACAGAGACTTATAGCCTGAGAAAAATTTCCTGTCCTTGCAAGGTCAATATTCAAAACTGCAAGGCTTTGGAAAACCAGGCCCTGTGAAGTACATATGCTTTTCAGTATATTCCACAGTATAAAGGTAATGTTGGCCTCATATAATAAATTATGAAATATTTTCTCCTCTTCAATTTTTTTTGAAGAGTTTAAGAAGGATTGGTGTAAATTCTTCTTTAAATGTTTGGTAGAATTTGCCAGTGAAGCCATTTGATAGTGGACTTTTCTTTTTGGAAGGTTTTTTACTATGATTTAATCTTTCTTCTTGTTATGGGTCTGTTGAGATTTTCCATTTCTTCTTGAATCAGTTAAAATAAGTTGTGTATTTAATTGAATTTATCTATTTAATTTTAGTTATATAATTGTCAAATGGCTGTTAGTCATATGTTTGACTTTTTAAGAAACCTCCAGATTGTTTCCAAAGCATTTGTACCATTATATACCCCAGCAGCAGTATATGAAAGTTCAGTTACTCTTGTCAACACTTACCAGCATCAGCTTTTAAAAATATTTAATTTAATTTATTCTAGTATGTTTGTAGTGGTGTCTCATTGTAGTTTTATTTTGCATTTCCCCAGTAATTAATGATTTTGAGCATCTTTTCATGTAATTATTTTCCTATTTTATTTTGACAATTCTTTCTAGCTGGTCTCATGGATCCCAACACATATCCTTAAAAATAAATTATTTCCTATATCTTAACCAACCTGTCTTCTTTTTATGTTATTTTTGCTGTCTCCCACTATGCCTGTTGTCATAATAAGACTTGACCATATTTTGTACACAAATCCATTTCTTTATCAATTATCTGATTCAGAGTATTTGGTATCTACCTTTCAATTACATTTCTAACCTTTGCACTTCATATTTTATAGTAATAATTTTGTGCTTTAATCCAAGAAGAAAGTGTAGCACACATACTTAATTGAATTTTTAAGATGAAATCTCCCAACTCTCTGTTGGAGAAGCCAAAGTCAGGGCTTCTGAATCTGAAGGCATGTTGGAGCTTATACAGTAACAACCGAAAGCTATGAGGAAAGGAGAGGTTAAGAACAGGTTAGCCCTATCTACACAGTTCTTCCTAAATCCAAAACTGCATGTAATTGCAAACAAAATTTAGGAAATAGAAATTCAGAATTGCAGCATATCAATATTTTAAGTCAGTGGTATTGAATGCAAAACATTACACAAAGCTTCAATTACCTTTCTGGTTTAGTTTTGGCTTATAAGCTATACTGAAAATGCTATCAAATGGGGTAAAAATTCCAAGTACCATTTTTCTCTGTTAAGGTAATTCTTTGTTTCTATGTATGATATTTATTTTTAGTGAATTAATCCCTGTCTTGATCTTAATTGAAATATCAGGTCAACTGTTTCAGTATGGTTAGGCCGTAGAGACTTGCATTGCCTGCTTACTTAAACCAAAACAGACTGGTATAAATAGAGCATTATGTTTAGTGACAAAGCACTTTGTTTATATGCATTCTGGAGAACATTATAGAAATCCATATAAAATAGTATCCACTTGTATTTTGTAATAAAATGCTGTCAAACACATAAATTGTTGTATTCTAGGGTAAAGGATAGTTGGATTTTAGTGTCATAGGCTGACAAGAAATCCTGTATCAAAATGAGAGCTGATGTCAGTTGGAATAAAGAGGAAGAGATATTTTGATATCTCTCCTTTTTGTTTTTCCTGACTGATTTTCCAATAGTCATACACATGAAATTTTAAAAGACTCACCAAAAGCCAGCAGATAGTAATGGTAAAGCAATGGGAAAATGAAGATCATATCTGATTGGGTTAAGAAATCATTGTAGCAGGGGGAGGGCTGGCCAGTTAGCTCAGCTGATTACAGTGCAGCCTTGTAACACCAAGGTCAAGATCCCTGTACTATCCAACTGCTAAAAAGAAAGAAAAAAAAAGTCAATGGGATTTTGAATTTATAACTGAATGTTAAATCTAAAACTGAAAGAATTCCAGGGTAAACTTCCAGGTCATTTTTTTTTTCTTTTGTAAGGCCATGAACATGGATGAAATTGGTTCAATCAATCTCAGTAATCCTGCCAGGTTCCTATAATAATTAGCTCAAAACACCATGATAACTACTGCCACAGTTATCACCATAACGTTATTATAGCAACCATTATGTTCTGTGTACATTTTTCTGTACCTGTTTCACTTGTAAACTAATAAATATACATGTGGACGTTTAACTCAAAATTATTCTGCGATAGGAAAGGAAGGAGCA
>NW_007736086.1:6081-22388 GCF_000696425.1 Galeopterus variegatus
TAAATATACATGTGGACGTTTAACTCAAAATTATTCTGCGATAGGAAAGGAAGGAGCACATGTAAGTGATTCTGCAAATTTCTAGGTTGTTATGACTCCCGGTATTTATTAAATATAAAGCATATGTGTAACACAGTGTGGGTACTCTGCAGTAGTTGAAATGAAAGAATATTTAATAAAGGTTTGACACGTTGCCCAAATCACAATGGGACATAGAAAACTGGAAGGATCACAGGTCATCAGTAACATCTATGGAAACTGAAGTTACAGCGAAAGTATTCTAGGAAGACACAGAGTCCTGTATTAAGGCAAGAAGTATGGTCAAGGGTCCATCCAATTAGAATGAAAGGTTCTGGAGATAGCAATAGGAAATCAGAAAAGAAAGAAGCAGGGCATGAAAGTAATAATAAAGTCTCAATCCTCGTCTGTGTCTAAACATTGTAAGTGCCTAAACATGGGGTCTGTGGTTTATTAGAAAACCTTGGACAAAGTTTGACATGGTAGTGAATTGTCCTGAATCAGTACAAATTATTAATGACAAGTTCTAAGGTATAAGTTATTTGGCAAGAAAAAACACTTTCTTGAATTTATTCCCTCTTGGCCTGGAGAGATTTCCCTGGGAGGGTGGGTCCAGTTCTTAGTACTGATATTAACTTAGAAAGCTGATAATGTTATATGAAGAATATTAGGTAGATTCTCTGAGATATTTAGTAACCAATGTCAGAAAGTAAATGAAACAAACAAGAACATTAAAGATGGTGTCCAAGGAAAAAGCCAGAGGACTAGGCAAGGCATCTTCAAATATTTCAAAAGCTATGTTGTGAAAGACAGTAGATTTTTTTTATTTTTATTTTTTTAAGAACACCAGAAATGAATTTATGTATTATAACCTGAAATTTATAAGAAAAGTCAATATTAATAGTAGACATCCTAAGATAAATGGTTAAATATAGAACTCACTGTGATAGTTAGTGCTGTGGTTTGTTTAAATGGGAGGGTTTGAAGAGGATGCTTTGGGCATGAGAAGAGGAGATTTAATGTAAGAAATGGAGAATAGAAATATTGATAATGATGGCTAAATGTTAGACATGTGAATGATATACTCCAATAATGATCTAGCAGGAAAAGAAATCAAGAAAGCAAACCAATTTACCATGGGCATCAAAAAACTAAAATAGCTAAGAATCAATTTAACCAAGGAGATGAAGATCACTAAAATGAGAAATACAAAACACTACTGGAAGAAATTAAAGAGGACACAAAAAGGTGAATAGACTCTCCATGCTTGGATTGGAGGAATTCACATTGTGAAAATGTCCATATTATCCAAAACATTCTACAGATTCAATGCAATCCCCATCAAAATACCAATGACATTCTCCTCAGAAACAGAAAAAAAAAAAAAAAATCCTAATTTTCCTATGGAACAATAAAAGACCCTGCATAGCCAAAGCAATCCTGAGCAAAAAATTAATTAGAAAAATAATAAAAAAAATAAAGCCTAAGGGATAACACTACCCAACTTAAAATTATACTACAAAGCTATTGTAATGAAAACAGCAATAGTACTGGCATAAAAATAGACCCTCAGACCAATGGAACAAAATGGAGAATCAGAAATCAATCCACATACTTACAGCTAACTGATATTTGACAAAAACAACAAAAATATACACTTGGCAAAAGACTACCTCTTCAATAAATGGTGTTAGGAAAATTGGATATCTATATGCAGAAGAATGAAACTAGACCTGCACCTCTCGCCGCATAGCAAAATCAACTCAAAATGGATTAAAGACTTAAGTATAAGACCCAAAATCATAAAGTTACTAAAAGAAAACATAGGGGAAACTCTTCAGAAAATAGGACTAGGCAAAAAGAATAAGATCCACAAAGCACAAGAAACAAAAGAAAAAAAAAATAAACAAATCGATTATAGCAAACTGAAAAGCTTCTGCACAGCAAAGGAAACAATCAAACAGAGCAGAAAGACAACCTACAGAATGGGAGAAAATATTCTCAAAAATATTCTCAAACTATACATCTGAAAATGTTTTAATATACAGAATAGATAAGGAATTCAAACAACTTCACAGCAAAAAGTCAAATAATCTAAAAAGTGGGCAACAGAGCTGAATAGACACTTTTCAAAGGAAGAAATACAAATGGCCAAGAGACACATGAAAAATGCTCCACATGACTAATCAACAGGGAAATGAACATTAAAACCACACTGAGATATCATTTCACTCCAATTAGACTGGCCTTTTAAAAAAAGACCAAGAATAACAAATGTTGGCAAGAATGAGGGGAAAGAGGAACTACCCTACACTGTTGGTGGGACAGGAAAATAGCACAGGGATTATGGAAAACAGTATTGGGGTTTCTGAAACAATTTCAGATAGAACTACCATATGATCCAGCAATCCCACTACTGGGTATGTACCCAAAAAATGGAAATCATCATTTTGAAGGGATATCTGCACTCCAGCACTCATCACAGCTCTATTTACACAAGATACAGAACCAACCTAAATGTCCATCAACGGATGGCTGGATAAGGAAATTGTGGTGTATATACACTATGGAATACTACTCAGTCATATAAAAGAATAAAATTCTACCATTTGCAGCAACATGGGTGAGCTTGAGAAAATTATGTTAAATGAAGTCAGACAGACACACAAGGAGAAATAACACATGTTCTCACTCATAAGTGGTTCCTAAGAAAGAAGGAAAAAAGGAGAGAGCGAGAGAGAGAGAAGAGTGAAAGAAACAAAGAAAGAAACAAAGAAAGACAGAAACAAAATACAATAATCCATTGATCTTTCAAAAGGAGAGAAAAAATCTATATTTATTAGAGTTGGGAGGGTGGAGGGACTAGGGGTAGGGAGAGATTGGGTAAGGGGCATAAAGAGAAATTGTATTTGTAATAATGAACATGCTAATAATATCGATGTGATTAATGCATGTTATACACAGGTGATGGTAGTCAATGTTGTATCCCCCAAATTATGTATAATCAATCATGCTTCAATTTGAAAAAATAATAATAATAAGTGTGAATGATTTTTTAAAAATATTGTCAGCAATTCCCTGCATCATTGGCAGCAAATCCTGTCTTAATTTTGGTAGAGTTTTACAGAAAGGACACTTAGTTTCTCTTAGGCAGAGCAAGATTTACAATTCCAGGCATTCTTTCTCCAATGCAAGCTCTAGAAACCTTCACTGATGTAATGAATTAATCTACTTGCCTTGCAGTTTTCAGGCAAGTGTATCTCAAAATTCTTAACCTACATGGTTATGACCCAATAAAAGAATTCTAAGTTTCTGAATTAACAGAAAACATTTTTTATTTTTTTAAATTTGGTCTACACATGTGACTAAATACATGAAGTTCACAAAAGTTCCACCCAATTTGCTAAGTCATGGGATGTGTGATCACACAGCCGATGCTCTGTGCTTGGCATTAGTAGTGGTGGATTTGATGGTAGGCTGCTGCTTGTTACAGACAAGGCTAATGCAGTGCCAATTCATAGATGTGTTCAAAATGGCAACATAGTATCTGTTGGGTCTCTAAATCCATTTCTATTCGGAGTCTTTTTGTTTATAGGCTTAGTTGTGTGAAATTTTTAATATTCAGAGCCTTACTGATTTACAAAAACAAAAAGTTAAAAATTTTTCAATTTTCCACATTCTTGCATTTATCCTGGGCCACCAAATCAATGTTTGCTACATAAAAAATGTGTTTTTGGCTGCTTTTACATGAGATATTACTTTTTTTAGTATTTTATTTTGTGGTTTATAATCATTGATAAATAACTATTTATTTCTGTTCAATACAATGTGCACAACAAATAGACTGCAGAACCAGCAGAAGATGATTAATAGGAAACATTTAGGAATATCTACAAAATACTTCCTCATTGGACAGTAGAGCATTTTGTGGTTTATGAATGACCATATTGTGGGTGAAAACAGTGATCAGTGGAATAATCTAATTTTTATTAGACCACCTACAGATCCTTTAAAGTAGATGCATAGGATATACCTAGATTAGGTAAAAAATCAACATATCAATACTAAATTATGAATGTCTGACAAGATATAAATTTTTCCAGAGGAATTTACTATTATGTTGTTCTCTCTATATTAAAATTATGTAATTTTCCCAAGGCTGCTTCACTCACGATTATGTGACTACTATGATCTACTTAAAGCTTTTCTGATTTTGCTTTATGTCTTTCTTGTTCAAATATAATTATATTTTATGGAATATTCAAAGCTCTAAGTATCATGTACATCAATAAATAATTATATAAAATAAATATTAAGTGGAACAGGATTTTTTGTTTTCTTTTGTTTTGTTTTTGATATAATGCATTTTGATTCACTTCATGTGTCTGGACACTATGCAAATCAGGATTAAGAAGTTGTCTATATAGAGAGACTTATTAAAAAAATGGGACTTCTGTTATGGCTTAGCTTTAAATTATCATTCATAAAAGTACTATAAAAACAGTTGATGTTTCCTTTTCCTGGATCCATACTCAAGTCTTCATAACCAACTCTTTTGACTCAGAAAGTTCTATGAAACACAACTTTTTGTTCCACCTTAAAACTTTATTGAAAGTCAAATGAGCACCTTGGAGTTTACAATATGAAAAATATTGTCTGACTTTAAGTAAACAGATGCTGAAAATATTACTCCTATCTACATGTCACTCATTTTTTGAGTACCAATGTAATATGTTTGAAAGGTGTTGAAATAATATTGAATATCAAGGAAAAGTTCAATTTACTTCTAACAATGCTTGTCTCATTACTCCGTGATGCAAAGACCAAGATTAATAAAAGGTACTTTCTGAATACCCATTTTCACAATAAACTTATCCCTCCTACCAGTCTTCATTTTATCAGTAATTGATATCCTTATCTACTTAGTAGTTTAAACAAAGGGGGAAATGATATTTATCATTCTGTAGCCCCTCACAAACATTTGTCAATAAGTCATCTTATTTCTATTTGCAAAATCAATCTGCTTCTTCAAGATGTTTGCTGTCTGAGACATCATTGCCATTAAGTTGGTCTTTAACAGTTAATACAATGTATATATTCTTCCTTTATTAATCTTACATAAGTCATTAATCATAGATTGTCTAGTATGATATTATAAAATACAAAATTAATTTATTTCATTTCTCACCTTAGCATTGTCCAATAGTTTTTCTATTACATATATAATGAAAATCTAACTCTTTTCCTTCTTTTTTTTTTTTTTTGGGTGTGTCATTTACATTTTTGATGTCATCATTTTAAATGTAAATGTGTTATTCCATATAAATGGTAGGATAGTTTTTTCCATTTCTGAGAAAAATGCCATTGGAATTTGGATGGGAATTGCAATGAACCTGTAGATCATTTTGGGTAATATGGACATTTTTCACAATGTTAATTATTCCAGTCTAAGATCGTCGGATATCTTCCACCTTCTTGTGTCCTCTTTGATTTCTCTCAACAGTGGTTCGTAGTTCCCTTCATAGAGATTTTTCACATCTTTGGTTAACTTTATCCTAAGTATTTTATTTTTTTGGTATCTATTGTAAATTGGCTAGCTTTCTTGATTTCTCTTTCTGCATGTTCATTGTTGGAGTATAGAAATGCTACTGATTTTTGTGTGTTGATTTTGTATCCTGCAACTTTGCTGAAATCATTTATCAACTCTAAGTGTTTTGTTTGTTTGTTTGTTTGTTTGTAGAGGCTTTAGGCTGTTCAATGTAAAGGATCATATAATCCAAAAACAGGGACAGTTTGACTTCATCTTTTCCAATCCAGATGTCCTTTATTTCCTTCTCTTCTCTGACTGCTCTGGCTAGTACTTCCAACACTATGTTGATTAGGAGTTTTGAGAGTGGGCATCCTTGTCTACTTCCTGTTCTTAAAGGAAAAGCCTTCAGTTTTTCCCCATTCAGAATGATGCTGGTGGTGGCCTTGTCACAAATGGCTTCTATTGCGTTGAGATACTTTCCTCCTATACCCAATTTTAAGAGAGTCTTTATCATGAACAAATGTTGAATTTTGTCAAATGCTTTTTCGGCATCTATAGAGATAATCTTATGGTTTTGTGTGTGATTTTATTGAAGTTGTGCATCACATTTATTGATTTGCATATGTTGAATCAACCTTGCATCCCTGAGATGAATCCCACTTTATCATGGTATATAATTTTATATATCTGTTGTTGTATTCTATGGAAAGAAATATTTAAGATCAGAGCAGAACTAAATAAAATAGAAACCCCAAAAATGATACAACAGATCAATGAAACAAAAAGATGTTTTTTTGAAAAGATAAATAAAATTGACATACCATTAGCAAGACTAACTAAAAAAAGGAGAGAAGACACAAATAATAAAAATTAGAAATAAAAAAGGTTATATTATTACCAATACTTCAGAAATACAAGGAATCATTAGAGACTACTATAAATGACTATGCATCAACAAATTTGAAAATCTGGATGAAATGGATACATTTTTGGACACTCACACATTACTCTGACTGAGCCAAGAAGGCAAAGAAAATCTCAACAGAGAATAACAATTAAAGAGATTGAAGCTGTTATCAGCATTCTCTCAACTAAGAAATTCCCAAGACTGGATAGCTTCATTGCAGAATTCTACCACATCTTTAAAGAAGCATTAATATTAATTCTCTACAAGCTATTCCAAAAAATTGAAACAGAGGCTACTCTCCAAACTCATTATATAAGGCAGACATTACTCTGATAGCAAAACCAGACAATGATACAACAAAAAAGAAAATGACAGGCCAATATCGTTGATGAATATAGATGTTGTTGGTATTTTGATGGGGTTTGCATTGAATTTGTTGATCGCTTTGAGTTGTATAGACATTTTCACAATGTTACTTTTTCCAATACGAGTACATGTAATGTCTTTCCATCTTTTTGTGTCTTCTTTAGTTTCTTTCAGTAGTGGTTTGTAGTTCTCATACTAGGGATCTTTCACCTTGGTTAAATTGATTCCTAGGTATTTTATTTTTTTGGTGACTGTTGTAACTGGGCTTACTTTCTTGGTTTCTCCTTTTGTTAGCTCATTATTGGAGAATATAAATGCAACTGAT
Organism: Galeopterus variegatus; assembly: GCF_000696425.1. Lineage (NCBI taxonomy): Eukaryota > Metazoa > Chordata > Mammalia > Dermoptera > Cynocephalidae > Galeopterus > Galeopterus variegatus. The sequence continues at coordinate 13,228 of NW_007736086.1, forward strand.
TTGGGGGATTTATTTTGTATCCTGCAACATTACTGAAATTATTAACCAGCTCTAGGAGATTTTTGATAGAGTCTTTAGGTTTTTCTATATGTAATATAATGTCATCTGCAAATAGGGACTTCCTTCCTTCCTTCCTTCCTTCCTTCCTTCCTTCCTTTCTTTCTTTCTTTCTTTTTTTTTGTTGTGTCTTTACCTGGTTTTGTTATCAGAGAATGAGTTTGTGAGAATGCTTTCTGTTTCAATTTTTTGGAATAGTTTGAGGAGAGTTGGTATTAATTTCTCTTTAAAGGTTTGATAGAATTCAGCTATAAAGCCATCCAGACCTGGAATTTTCTTAGTTGGAAGATTGCCTATTACCACTTCAATCTCGTTGCTTGTTATTGGTCTGTTCAGGTTTTCTGTCTCTTCTTTGTTCAGTCTGGGTAGTTTCTATTTATCCAGAAACTTATGAATATCTTCCAGATGCTCATATTTGTTGTCATGAAGTTGTTTATAATAGTCTCTAATGATTCTTTGTATTTCTGTTGTATTTGTTGTAATTTCTCCCCTTTCATTTCTGATTTTTGTTACTTGGGTCATCACTTTTGGTTTTTTTGTTTGTTTGTTTTTTGGTTTTTTTTTTTTTTTTTTTTTTTGTTAACCTACCTAATGGTTTGCCTATTTTATTTATCCTCTGGAAAAACCAACTTTTTGTTTCATTCATCTTTTCTATAATTTTTTGGGTCTCCAGTTCATTTAGTTCTGTTCTGATCATTATTATTTCTTTCCATCTTCTACCTTTAGGACTGGATTGTTGTTTTCAAAGTTCTTTGAGGTGTAGCATTAGGTCATTTATTTTACGTCTTTCCATTCTTTCGATGTAAGCATTTGTTGCAATAAATGTGCCTATTAGTACTGCTTTTGCAGTATACCACAGGTTTCGGTATGATGTATTTTTTATTTTTATTAGTTTCAAGAATTTTTTTTTTGATTTCCTGTTTAATTTCTTCTTGGACCCATAGATCATTCAGGAGCCTATTTCTTAGTTTCCCTGTATTTGTATAGTTTCCAAGGTTTTGCTTATTATTACACACCCTTTACTTAAAATTAGTTTCCAAATCTGACTCACACTTTAGAGGCTCTCCATGCTTCCTATATCTTTTTTCCCCAAGGAAAAAAATATGTCATTCATTGGAATCATTTTTTGCATATTCTTTGAATGAAACTTCTGTAGCCTAATTATAAACTAGAACTTTTTTTATAAAAAGTTCCATTTTTGAAAAATAATGTTCAAAAATTTTATTTTTTGAATCACAGAGGCCTTCAGTAAATAAATCCATAAATAATCTCTAGCTTCTGCTGAGTTCTTAATCTGAGTGTTATATTTTAATTTTGATATAGAAAACTCTGAAAACAGAAATCTAATATTTTTGGCATAGAGACTCCTGTGTGAGGACAGCTGCACTGCAGTTGTATACAATTAATTAATTTGAGAATAAGAACATCAGGTATTGAACTCTATTTCCTACATTGTTAAGAAACAATGTGGATTTGTTTTACAGCCTCCTTTATTTACTTTAATGATGTTTGGTCAGATTAGTGAATATGAAAATAATATTCACTATTTGTTCTCAACTTTTAAAAATCTCTTAGGGAAGATTAAAAAACTTATAAAGCTTTAGATAAATAGGCCAGACATTGTATATTAATTGTGATTTTAAATTCATGGAGGTGGAACCAACTCAAAGCAGTATCACTGAAATCTGGATGAATCCACAAAGATTTCAGGAAAAGTGCTTCCTGGAATTTGACTTTAAAAGGTAATAGTGCCAGAATTTGGTGGAGAAGGAGGTCGTTCTAGTTAGAAGAGATATTTTGTTGAAGTTGTTATGCTATAAAAATCATGTTTTATGCATAAAATCTCAAAAATGCTGGTGTGAGTGAAATAGAGAGAGGATCAGTGAGGAGTGTGGACGTGCAGTGATATTAGATACTGTGGAAATCTAGACAGAAGTGTTTAGAATTCAGGTGTTTTGTTAGGAGGTTATCTTGAAAAATGTGTAGGGATATGAAAATGACACTAAAATAAAATCTTAGCAACATGAGACTTGCAGGGTGGGAGAAGGCAGGCTGACCAAAGACCCAGAGTTATCTGGCTGAGTAATGGGTGTTGGGGTAGGAATAAAGATGGAAGCGCATTTTGAAAATCTCTTTTTGCTCAAACTTCCTTTCTTACCATTGAAACCTGAGATAAAGGCAAATCTGAGGGAGACAAGAAAAACAAGAAAAAAAATTGAAAAGTAAACTTTTTCTTTTGATGGTCAGAGTCTTGCGGAAATTTTTTTCTATGACAGAAGAAAAAGTTAGAAGGGAATTGGTAATGGAAGCCATTTTTACCATGCTTCTAAAAATGTTTTCACTCTTTCTTCTCGGTTTGCACCACTTCCTATTTCCTATGGGACATTCCTAGAAATGCTAACACTTTATAATAGTCATACAGACCTGAGGGTGACAGCTCAGGTCCAGTCTAACTGAGAAACCTCACCACTACTGTTTTCACATCGCTGTCTAAAAGTATTAAATACTGGCATATTAGTCTTTAGTAAGGGGGAGAAATATTGTAAGCGTTTAGTATGTACATATATTTATATAACGTGTAGAAGACCTTTATGTGAAAGGCACATTACCTGTGCTATAGATGAGGAGAGGAATCATGGATTGGTAAAGGGAATATTCCATGTTCAAGTATTAAGTGTCCAAAGAGAGGTTGAAATGAGGCACAGAAAGGCCAAAAATTAAACATGGGTACATATTTTGTACATCAAACGGTGATGGTTTCTCATTGGGAGTCATCTCTGTTCCCTCATTCCTATTGACACTGTTATATCCGGCTTCTCACAATGAACTCTCTGATTTCCTCCAACAGGAATGATGAAACTGAATGAGGGAAATGAGAGTGCTGGAGCCACTTTTGTCCTTTTGGTCTTCTCAGAGTTTCCAACCTTCGAGCTGCTCCTCTTCCTGGTGTTCTTGGCCATCTATGCTGTCACCATGGTGGGGAACCTGGGTATGATTGTGGTCACAAATACCAATCCCAAACTTTAGACACCCCTGTACATTTTCCTCACCCATCTCTCCTTTTTGGATATTTTTTATTCCAGTGTGTTTACACCCAAACAACTAGAAATCTTAGTTGTGAAAGACAAAACTATCTCCTTCAAATTTTTCTTTGCTGGCACATTTGTGATTACAGAAGCAAATATGTTAGCAGTGATGGCCTATGACCGGTTTGTGGCTGTTTGTAACCCCCTGCTCTACACAGTGGCTATATCTTGTAAACGCTGTGCTTTGCTTGTAGCTGGAACTTACATATGGTGTACTATGTTCCACGACACTCACATATTTTCTTTTGAAACTCTCCTACTGTGGATCTACCATAAATCAATTTTGCTGTGAGTTCTCTGCCTTACTCTCTGTGTCCTGCTCTGACACACTCTCAGCCAGATGATGGTGTTAGTCGTTTCCACACTGTATGAGGCTTGTAGCCTCCTGGTCATCTTAACCTCCTATGTCTTCATAGTTGTCACTATCATTAAGATGCCTTCCACAGGTGGACATCGGAAAGCCTTCTCCACCTGTGCCTCCCACCTGACTGCCATCACCATTTTCCATGGGACTCTCTTTGTTCTCTATTGTGTGCCCAAATCTAAGAGCTCATGGCTCTTAATTAAAGTAGCCACTGTGTTTCACTCCCTTGTGATCCCTATGCTAAGTCCTCTTATCTACAGCCTTAGAAATAAGGATGTGAAGGAGACTGTCAGGCAGTTAATTCACGCCAAATTGCTTTCTCACTCAGTGTAATCACACATGTACACATACACATACCTACAGATGTACATACATCCTCAGATATTTTTGAAAAGGTGCTTCATATATTGCATTGATGGTTCTTATTTTTTTCTTCAAATAATGGTATAACATTTATCCAGAAAAGTAGTTTATATACACCCATAATTATTAAATCCCTCAATGCTTTCAAAATCACCTGTAGGGAAACTAAAAAACGGATGAAAAATCTTTTATATTTCTCCCAGAAACTACTAGGCTAAATATTGATCTTTTAAAGCTGTCCATATTTGAATCCTGGGAACATGTAAATATTTTACCCCTATATGTATAAATCCCTCAATGCTTTCAAAATCACCTGTAGGGAAACTAAAAAACGGATGAAAAATCTTTTCTATTTCTCCCAGAAACTGCTAGGCTAAATATTGGTCTTTTAAAGCTGTCCATATTTGAATCCTTGGAACATGTAAATATTTTACCCCTATTTGTACTCTTCCCTTCCTTTCTCTCACTTTTTCTCTTTCCCTCTCTAATCATGAAATGTGACAACAAATTACATAAGTATTTGTGAACAATAAATGTCTATGATACTTTCACCAGGAGAGAAAAGACCGAACATTATCAGCACCTTACAAATTACTTTTAAGCAGTTTTCTATTCACTATATCTGCCCTTCCTCACTAGCAATAAAATCCATTGTGGAGATTGTGTTATTAAGAACATTTAATTTTTTTCAGCTGCAACCCATTAGTATAGGTTATGAGAATATAAATTTTATTTTTTCTCTGTAGTTCATGTAAATTAAATCTTATAGCATACATTCCATTATGTCCTAGATGTATTGAATTTCCTCCCAGATGGTGATTTCTCTACACACTCAACTGGTTGTGTATTTTATTTTATTTTATTTTTCTGATTGTTTATTTTAGGTGCATAGATTTTCTATTTTTTACTGAAACACAATTTTTAAAAATTGTCCCTTTATATATTGAAAAGTTTTTAATATCTTATTTAAGTAACATTTCTCTACTTCAAAACAATAAAAGATAGTCCCATAATTTATGCGATATATTGTCCCAAATTCTGTATAATGTTCTGTCTTTTATAGTGTATTCACTTTTATTTTGTATTCTAGATTTTACTTTGTCTTTTTACATTGATTTTTATATTCATTTCCATGACCAAGGAATGGATTTTTTCTGTGGTATGGAAAGAGGCCTATTTTATATTTTAACTTCTGAATGTATATTTGTCAAAACAATATTTATTGAAAACTTATCTACTTATACACTTATCTACATTTTTATATTTTTCATAAAGTATGTGGTCATGTATGTATGGGTCAATGTAAAGGCTCTATGTATGATTATATTGGTTTTATAACCAGAAGCACCTATAAGAAAAAATCTTTGATATCCAATAGAGCAACTCCTGAACACCTGTTATTTTCCTTGCAGGGTGATGTGATATTTTTGTACCTTTACCTTACCAAACAAATTTTAGCATAATCTCTTTTGGGATTCGGGGTAGAATTGCAGTCAATATAAAGATATACTTGAAAGAAACAGCCAATTTATATTACCAGGTACTCTAAATCTTAAGCTTACTCTTTCTGTTTATTTGGATTTACCAAAAATTTTAAAATAAAAGTTTTATCATATTTTTACTGTAAAGTTCTTGCAAATATTTTATTAAATATATCACCAAGAGCTTGGAATTTTAAATGCTTTTTTTCATGTCTATTGTACAATGCGTGTTTTTAGATTCTAATATAACATAATTTTATGTTTTTTATTTTCAGCAACTGTAACAAAATCTCTTATTAATTTCATATTTTACTTATAGATTGTCTGGTATTTTCATCATGTATATCACAGCCCTTCAATAAATATAGTATTATATTGTGATTTCAGATATGAAAAAAATACTTTTTGTTGATCAAAGTATATTTTTCCAAATTTCTCTACAGAACAAATAGTTTAAGAGGAAAAGTTTCCTGAAATAATGAAAATAAAACATTTAAGTAAAGATCCAACAATGTTTTAAGTAAAAGTCATGGAAACATTATCTTCATTAGTTATTCAATCTCATGTAATGAATTTCTTTTCTTTTTGATCATTATTAGCAATTTCCATAGCTCATCTGTTTTTCCACTGGAGTTCTGGATATTTTAGTTTAGTCCACTGATGTTAAACTTATTGGAACAGTTTATTTAAGAGTACTTAAAATCTTTTTTTTGTAATTTGATTGCACACATTTTAGAGAAAGAACCCAAACGTAAATGAAACATGAAAAAAAAACTTAGAACAGCCATGGTTAAAAACCTGATAATAGTTCAGCAACTGACATGCAAATTTAGTTATTTCATACAGCATTTTAACAAAACTATTAGCATCATGAGTGACAGCATCACACCACATAATCACTATAACATTCACATAAATAATATTTCCATGCAAATACAACCTTATATAACTTTAAAGAAAATTAAAGGAAGCTAAACGTGTTATACCAAGAAGATTGAGTAGACCCTCTGACATATTTAGTAACCTGTGTGAAAGAGTAAATTAAACAAACATATAAAAACAATAAAGATAGGAAAAAGCAAGAGGACTACATAAGACATCTTAAAACATTTCAAAGTCTGTATTGTGAAAGAGAGTAAATCAGCACGAACTCCAGAAGTAGAACTATATCAATTAGCACCTGAAAATTATAAGAAAAGTCAGTACTAATAAAGGACATCCTAAGAAAAATTTTGAAATAAGGAAGACTATGATGGTAGTGTTGTGGTTTATTTCAATGACAGAGATTGAATAGGTGTCATTAGATGTGGGGACAGGAGCTTTAATGTAAGGAATAGAGAATAGAAATATTGATACTGAAGACTAAACACAAGACATGTGAAAATCGATAGGAATTCTCTGCATTTTCCCGGTGCCAAGTCTTGCCTGAATCTTGGTTTAGACACCTCAAAAAAGGTCTCTTTGTTTCTATTAGGCAGAGCATGATCTAACATTACCAGGGATTTTTCCCCATACCATGTTCTAGAACTATTGCTGATATAATGGTTTCATCTAGGTGCCTTGCATTAGTAGCAGATCATATCTCAAAATTCTTACCCTGCATGGTTGTGATCAACAAAAGTAATATAAATTATTGAATGCGAGACATGCTTTTTTTATTGTCTGCACATGTGACTAAATAAATCAAGTCCACCCAAAGGTCAACCAAATCTACTATGCCATGAGGTGTGTGATCACAGAGCTGGTGCTCTGTGTCTGGGATTAGTCATGGTAGATTTGATGGTAGGCTCCTGCTTGTCACAAACAAGTCTAATGTGCTACAGTTTATAGATATGTTCAAAATGGCAACATCATAATTATTAGGTCTCGAATCCATATCTAGAACCAGTTTCTTTGTTTGTTTTAGAGGTGGGATTAATCATGTGCAATTTCTAGTATTCAGACTCCTGTCGATTTACAAAAACAAAGAGCTCATATTTTTCAATTGCACCCAAAATGGCAACATCATAATTATTAGGTCTCGAATCCATATCTAGAACCAGTTTCTTTGTTTATTTTAGAGGTGGGATTAATCATGTGCAATTTCTAGTATTCAGACTCCTGTCGATTTACAAAAACAAAGAGCTCATATTTTTCAATTGCACGTATTATTTCAGTCATCCTTGGCCACCAAACCTAAGTTTGTTGTGTAAAAATGTGTTTTGGCTGCTTTTCTGTGAGTTATCCCTTTTTTGAGTCCTATATTATTTGTGGTTTATAATAGCTGATAAATAATTGGTGGTTTATTTCTGTTAAAACAACACGCACAACAAACAGACTGCATGACCAGCAGAAGATAATTAATGTAAAACACTTAATTAAGAATATCTCCAAAATACCTCCTCGAGACAGTTTTACATCATTGAGTATTCTGTGGTATATAAATGACCATATGGTGAGTGAGAACTTAGTGATCATTGAAATTTTTGTTTAGATGTTCTATGAGTATTTAACAACAGGATGTACGTAGAATAGATAAAAATTAAATATGCCAATGCAAAATTGTGAATGTCTGCTAAATTGTACATTTTCCCAAAGGAATTTATTATTATGCCGTTCTTTATGTATTAAAAATATGTAATCTTCTCCATGCCTTTTCTCCCATGATAACCTGGCCACTATGTTATGTTCAATTGCTTTCTGATTTTGTGTTGTGATTTTCTTCTCATATAGTTATATTTTCTCTTGGAGCATTTAATGCTTCAAGTAGTACATATATTAAAAGGTAAATTATCAGAAATAATAATATTTAGTACCAGAATCTTTTCTAAATTTTCAAGATAAGAAAACAAAAGTATGGGAGGATAAAGCTTATTGCCCATAATCAAAATGTTAGTAAGCTGTCAAGTAAGGATCCAAATGAAGCAGAACACTTTGAATGTAAACTGACTACATTTTTGTCTTTACTAGTTGAAATGAGTCTCTCCTGAGCTCCTACCACCCCACACTCTCCAGTTCTGCTCCTCAATTTTCCTTTCTTTTCTTTCTAAATCAAGAGCCATGGGATTGGAAGAGAGAAACCAGAGCTCTTTGGTCATGTTTACTCAGTAGGGTTTCCCGATTATCTGCACCACCAGACGCCTGTGTTCCTGGTGGTCTTGGACATCTACGCAGTCACTCTGGTGGGGAACTTGAGCATAATTGTAGAAGTAAAGACTAATCCTAAACTTCATACACCCATGTACTTTTTCCTAAGCCATTTACCCTTATTGTTTATTTGTCATTCCGATATATTCACACCCAAACAGCTAGAAATTAGATGAACAAAACAGATGTATCTTCTTCAAAGGATGCATGTTAGAATTTTTCTTTGGCTGCACCTCTATGATTACAGAAATGTTAACAGTGATGGCGTATGACTAGTTTGTGGCTGTTTGCAACCCCATGTCTACACAATTGCTATGTCTCCTAAGCTCTGTGCTTTCCTGTTGGCTGAAACTTCCATATGGGGTAGGCTCTGTTCCTCGATACTCACATACTCTCTTTTGGAACTATCCTATTTTGCATCTAACATCATAGATCAGTTTGGCTGTGAGTACTCTGCCATCCTCTCTGTATCCCGCTTTGCCGTGTTTCAGCCAGATGATATGTTTAGTCATTTCTGCATTCAGTGGGGCTTGTAGCCTCCTGACCATCCCTGCCTCCTATGTTTTCATAGTCACTACTACCTACAAGATGCTTTCCACTGGCGGACTTTGGAAAGCCTTCTACACCAGCGCTTCCCTACTGACTGCCATCACTATTTTCCAAGGAATTATCCTCCCACTCTAC
>NW_007736086.1:22641-25636 GCF_000696425.1 Galeopterus variegatus
TATGTTTTCATAGTCACTACTACCTACAAGATGCTTTCCACTGGCGGACTTTGGAAAGCCTTCTACACCAGCGCTTCCCTACTGACTGCCATCACTATTTTCCATGGAATTATCCTCCCACTCTACTGTGTGCCCAACTGCAAGAGCTCATGGCTCCTAGTAAAAGAAGTCACTGTGCTTTTTACAATCATGATCCTCATGTTGATTTTCCTTATCAGCAGCCTTAGAAACAAAGATGTGAAAGAGACAGTCAAGGGAGTTAATCAAATCCAAACTGCATTCTCCATCAATATAATTCATATAAATGTAAATTTCTTTATGTTCCAACTATGCTCAATTTTTTCCTATACATTGTTGATAGTTTAGCTTTATGTTAAGCGAATATACAATTATTCTTTAAATCAAGTAATCATCATGTATACCACGGTGTTCAGTGTTGTGAATGGCTTACAAGTATCTCTGGTTTACTATAAAGCATTCTGATTCACTTCATCTTTGGATGTTTTATAAAGAAACACACTTCAAAATCTTTTCCCTTGACTCTATGGATGTCAAGTTTATGAAGTTGGCTATATGGATTGACTTATGAAAAATGGAACTTATGCTATATTTTAGCTTTAAATTTTGCATAGTAAAAGTGCTGCAAACCCAGAAGATTACTGTGTTTACAGGATCCTTACTCAATTCTTCATAACCAACTCTGACTCAGAAAGTTTTAAAAAGGAACAACTTCTTGTTTCATCTTAAAGCTTCCTTTGAAGTCAAATGAGGACATTGAAATTTACATTATGTAAAATATTATCTGTGACTTTAAGTAGGCATATGTTGAAAATACTATTACTATATGTATGCATCACTTATTTTTTCAGTATGAATATATTTGAAATATTTTGAAATACCACTGAATATTAAGATAAAAATCAATTTACTTCTAACACTACTTATGTCCTTTAGCGAATGATAAAAAGACAATGATTAGTACGGTGTGTTTTTAGGTCACTAATTCTAACCATAAACTTCGTTCTCCTACCAGTCTTTTTCTTATCAGTAAGTGATATCCACTATCATTTACTCAGTGGCTGAAATAAAAAATAAAACATTATTTATTAGTTATAAACTTCCACATATATCAGTCAATAAATCATATTATTTCTGTTGCAATATAAATCTACTTCTTCAAGTGTCTCCTCTCTGAGTCATCATTGTCATTAAGTTGACCATTATCAGTTAATTAAATGTAAAAGTACTCTCATTTATTAATCTTATATAAGCCATCAGTTATAGATTATGTATATTTTAAAACATATAATCAGTTAATTTCATTCCCCACCTTAGTAATGTCCAATAGTTATTTTTAATATTTATAATGTAAATCTAACTCTTTGCAAAATGTCACATTCGCTTTTCTCTCTGAGTTCATCATTTTTAATTTAAAATATATCGAAAATTACTTTTAAAATTATTTATTTTAATTTATCAATGTAAAATATAGTTGATTTTCATGTCCCTTTACCAATACCTACTTTTACTCCCTCCATCACCCCCCATCAACACCATATCACTTAACTTCTCTTAACCAAATAGAGGAATTGTGATTGTTGTGTCTTCTTCCCCCCCCCCCGTTCATTTCTATATTTACTTTTTAAAAGTCCATCCGTGTTGCTGTGAATGGTAGTATTTATTTAATCAGTTAACTTCTCTTAACCAAATAGAGGAATTGTGATTGTTGTGTCTTCTTCCCCCCCCCGTTCATTTCTATATTTACTTTTTAAAAGTCCATCCGTGTTGCTGTGAATGGTAGTATTTATTTATTTTTTTTAATAACAGAGTAGTATCCCATTGTGTAGATATACCACATTTTTCTTATCCACTCATCTGATAATGGACAGTTAGGCTGGTTCTAACCCTTGGCTATTGCAAATAGCACTGCAATAAACATGGGAGTACAGATATCCCTTTGACATAATGATTTCCATTCCTCTGGGCATATACCCAGCAGTGGAATAGCTAGGTCATATGGAACACCTATCTGTTATTGTTTAGGAACTTCCGTACTATTTGTAGTCTGCACCATTTTGCAGTCCCACAAACACTGTAGGAAGGTTCCCTTTTCTCTGCATCCTTGTCAGCATTTATCATTCTCAGTCTTTTGAAAATTTGTCATCCTAACTGAAGTGAGATGTTATCTCAGGGTTTTGATTTGCATATCCTGACTGCTGAGTGATGTTGAGCATTTTTTCATGTGTCTGCTAGACATTCCTATATCTTCCTTTGAGAAATGCCTATTGAGCTCCTTTGCCCAATTTTTAATTGGGTTACCTGTTTTTTCGCTAAGTTGTTTGAGTTCCTTTTATCTTCTCATTATTAATCCTTTGTGAGATGTATACTTTGAAAATATTTTCTCCCACACTGTTGAATGTCTTTCTGCTCTGTTAATGGTTTATTTTGTTGTGCAGAGCTTTGTAGTTTGATATAATCCCATTTGTTTATTTTTCCTTTGGTTGCCTGTGCTTTTTCAGTCATATTCATAAAGTCTGTACACAACCATACTTCCCGTAGTGTTTCTCCTATATTTTCTTTAAGGAGTTTTATTGTTTCAGGGCATATGTTAATTCTTTAATCCATTTTGAATTGATTTTGATGTATGGTGAGAGGTACGGATCTGAATTCAGTCTCCTACATATGAATGTCAAATTTTCCAATCACCATTTATTGAAGAGGCAGTGTTTTCCCCAGTGTGTAGTCTTGGAGACTTTGTCAAAGATAAGATGGCTGTAGGTGCATGTGTTGATTTCTGGATTCTCTATTCCGTTCCATTGGTCCCTTTGTTTTTATGTCAGTACTGTGCTGTTTTGGTTACTCTAGCTTTGTAGTATAGTTTAACTTAAGGTAGTGTTATGCCTTCAGCTTTATTATTATTATTATTACTTTTTGCTCAGGATTGCTTTGGCTATTCATGGTCTTTTGTTCTTCCATATGAATGTTATGATTGTTT
>NW_007736086.1:25916-26389 GCF_000696425.1 Galeopterus variegatus
ATATGAATGTTATGATTGTTTTTTTACAATTCTGAGAAAAATGTCATTGATGGGGAATTTTGATGGGGATTGCACTTTATGTGTAGATAACTTTGGGTAGTATGGACATTTTCTCAATGTTAATTCTTCCAACAGAAGAGCATGGGATATCTTACCATCTTCTTGTGTCTTCTTATTTTCTCTCCACAGTGGTATGAAGTTCACATTGTAGAGATTTTTCACATCCTTTGTTAACATTTACTCCTAGGTATTTTATTTTTTTGGTGGCTATACAAAATGGGCTAGCTTTCTTGATTTCTTTTTCATTGTTAGAATTCCAAAATGCTACTGATTTTTGTGTGTTGATTTTGTATCCTGCAACTTTGCTGAAATCATGAAGTAGAACGCTGTTTAATTTCCATGCATTTGTACAGTTTCCAGAGTTTTAGTTTTTATTGATTTCTAGTTTTCATCCATTGTGGTCTGAAAAAATA
>NW_007736086.1:27095-29587 GCF_000696425.1 Galeopterus variegatus
TAGGGTTTCTGATGAAAAGTCTGATTTTTTTTTTCCTGATAGGTAAAACCGATAAACCTTATAGGTTACTTGATGCTTCTGTCTTCCAGCTTTTAAGATTCTCTCTTTGATTCTGAGTTTTGCCAGTTTGACTGTAACATTTCTTGGAGGGGACCTTTTTTGGATGAATATGTTGGGGGAACTTTGAGCTTGCTGTATCTGAAGATCTGCATCTCTCCCTAAACCTGGAAAGTTTCTGCTATTATTTAGTTGAATATGTTTTCAATGTCATTTCATTTTTCCTCCCCCTCTGGAATACACATAGTTTGAATATTTGAGCACTTGAGGTTGTCTGTTATTTCTCTTAGATTTTCTTCAGATTTTTAAATCCTTTTTCTTTTTTCTGTTCTTTTTTTTTGTTTGCCTGTTTTATTTTAAACAAGATCAGACATTCTCTCTTCTGCTTGATCCAGCCTGCTTGTTAATCTCTCTGTTGTGTTTTTATTTCGTTAATTGAGTCCCTCAGCTCCACAAGCTCTGCTACATTCTTGTTCAGATTTCTTTCTAAGTTTCCTCCTTCAGGTCCTGTATCTTTTCTTTCATTTTGTTGCATTGTCTAACTTAGTCTTCTTGTGCCTCATTTAGTTTCCTTAGGATTGTTGCTTGAAGTTTCTTGTCAGTCATTTCAAGGACTTCCTGTTCTATAGGGTCTAGAACTTGAGAGTTATTATATTCCTTTTGTGGTGTCCTACTTTCCTGGTTTTTCATATTTCTAGTATGTTGAGAGCCATCCTGCTATAGGGAACGGAATGGGAGCCTGAGTAGTGATACCCCTTGTTCAACAGGCTGCAAGGGGATTCCATGTGTGTGACATGGCTCCATGCAATTTCCTGTTTGTTCACCTTTGGTTGCTTGACAAGGCTTCCCAGAATTAAACAGCCTAACCTTTTGGCTTAGTATGGCTTTGGGAGATACATGGGCCCTGGAGTTTCTCAAAGAACATGATAATAATATATCAAAGTTAATTGGTTTATTTCAAAGGCATTGTCAGTGTTAGAGGTGTTTTTGATGTATGTTCCTGGAATAGGTTGGCTTGATTTTATTTTCTTGTTGATTTTTCCTGTTAGTGATGTGTGCATTGACCCATAATTTTAGAATAACTAGTTCTATAGTTGTGATCATGCTTTTGTTCATGTGGAATGAAGTTATTATGTTGGATTTCTATCCACATCCCTCAGGGAGACAGTGGGTCTGAGTGCAGTGGTGTTTACAACTATTTGATCATAAACAGTTACAGATTTCTTTGTTTTTCCCCATTCCCACAGTTTCACTTGATTTACCAAGAACATGTTTTTTCCCTAGTAATAATAAGAATGATATAGTGTGTTTTTTGTTAGTTTGAGTAGGATCATTTAACTTTCACTTTGTCCCCTGTGCTGTTTCCGAAGTCTATTGGCAGGGAAATAAAATATTTTATTATAAAATAAATAAGTTAAATAGTAGAGAAACACAAACAAAATTTGATATTAATAGGTTTTGTTTAAATCAGTTTGTAACACAACATTTGTAACAATAACATAGAAATTTAATAAAGATTTATAGCTATATTTTATAATATTCATGTTATAAACATTGTGATTTTGATTGTAAATTAAAATGATCAATATAGAGTATAAGCAATATTNGGTGCATAAATATTTATGACTGTTATATATCTTCTTGTTGGATAGATCCTTTTATCATTATATAGTGGCTTTCTTTATCTTTTTTATGGTTTTTGTTTTAAAGTCTATTTTATCTGATATAAGAATTGCTATTCCAGATCATTTTACTTCCTATTTGCATGGTATCTCTTTTCCATCCCTTCACTTGTAGTCTGTGTATGTCTTTACAGGTGAGGTGGGTCTCTCAAAGGCAGCATATCGTTGGGTCCACCTTTTTCATCATATCGGTCTGTGTCTTTTGAGTGGGGAATTCCAACCTTTAACATTAAGAGTTATTATTGAAAGGTATTGATTTACTTATGGCATTATATTGATTTTTGTTTGGATGTTTTAAATATATTTTGTCCTTTCTTTCTGATTTACTTTTTGTCTTCTGTGTTTGTTGGATATTTTTTTTTTCCTCTTTTTGGGGAACATTTTATTTTCCTGGTGGGTTTTTTCCTCTATCTTGTGTATTCGTGATGGTGATGGTTATTTTTCAGGTAGCTGACCCTGTACTCACTTGAGAATTTCTAGTAAGGCTGGTCATAAGGTAGTGAACTCCTACAGTTTTTGCTTGTCTGGGATATATACAATTTGTCCTTCATTTCAGAAGGATAGCCTTTCTGGGTAAAGTATTTTTGGCTGGCAACTTTTGTCTTTTAGTATTTTGAATATATCATCCCATTCTCTTCTGGCTTTTAGGGTTTCTGATGAAAAGTCTGATTTTCTTTTTTTCCTGATAGGAAAAACCGATAAACCTTATAGGTTACTTGATGCTTCTGTCTTCCAGCTTTTAAGATTCTCTCT
>NW_007736086.1:30638-32121 GCF_000696425.1 Galeopterus variegatus
AGTCATTTCAAGGACTTCCTGTTCTATAGGGTCTAGAACTTGAGAGTTATTATATTCCTTTTGTGGTGTCCTACTTTCCTGGTTTTTCATATTTCTAGTATGTTGAGAGCCATCCTGCTATAGGGAACGGAATGGGAGCCTGAGTAGTGATACCCCTTGTTCAACAGGCTGCAAGGGGATTCCATGTGTGTGACATGGCTCCATGGAATTTCCTGTTTGTTCACCTTTGGTTGCTTGACAAGGCTTCCCAGAATTAAACAGCCTAACCTTTTGGCTTAGTATGGCTTTGGGAGATACATGGGCCCTGGAGTTTCTCAAAGAACATGATAATAATATATCAAAGTTAATTGGTTTATTTCAAAGGCATTGTCAGTGTTAGAGGTGTTTTTGATGTATGTTCCTGGTATAGGTTGGCTTGATTTTATTTTCTTGTTGATTTTTCCTGTTAGTGATGTGTGCATTGACCCATAATTTTAGAATAACTAGTTCTATAGTTGTGATCATGCTTTTGTTCATGTGGAATGAAGTTATTATGTTGGATTTCTATCCACATCCCTCAGGGAGACAGTGGGTCTGAGTGCAGTGGTGTTTACAACTATTTGATCATAAACAGTTACAGATTTCTTTGTTTTTCCCCATTCCCACAGTTTCACTTGATTTACCAAGAACATGTTTTTTCCCTAGTAATAATAAGAATGATATAGTGTGTTTTTTGTTAGTTTGAGTAGGATCATTTAACTTTCACTTTGTCCCCTGTGCTGTTTCCGAAGTCTATTGGCAGGGAAATAAAATATTTTATTATAAAATAAATAAGTTAAATAGTAGAGAAACACAAACAAAATTTGATATTAATAGGTTTTGTTTAAATCAGTTTGTAACACAACATTTGTAACAATAACATAGAAATTTAATAAAGATTTATAGCTATATTTTATAATATTCATGTTATAAACATTGTGATTTTGATTGTAAATTAAAATGATCAATATAGAGTATAAGCAATATTAAATTGTTAACCATAATTAATCAATGTTATTAAAATTAAGAGTAGTGAGTATAAGTAAGATTAAAAAGGGGTTAAATTGTAAGCTAAGAAGGTTAAGGTTTACGATTCAGACCAAAAGTCTAATGTTTTAAAGCCAAGCATGTTGCTATTGTATAGTTTCCTGGCCACAAGCCACAGGCTTTGGGGTGAACTATTGACGCACGAGTAGATGTTTTTGTTCATAGCATGAGTGCTTTGGAACATTTTGACCTTTCTTTTTCAATAGAAATAAAATAAGAAATATTTTGATTAAAAGATAAATCAATGTGTAAAAGATTAAGTAAAAAGATATAAATAAAGCAAGATTCATGTGGTTGTTGTCCACACTTGCACTAGACATCTGTGGTCCATGTCTATCTTTTTTTTTTGTGTGTGTGTGTGTCCAGCAACGGATCGCAACCCTCAGTGTCGCACCCGTACCGGACCGGGACCGGCAAC
>NW_007736086.1:33175-34531 GCF_000696425.1 Galeopterus variegatus
GTGGGATCCGAACCCTCGGCGGGAGCGCCGCTGCGCTCTCAAGCAGCGCACTGTAGCAGTGGGCCACCGGGCCGGCCCCAGGTCTATCTTATTTTAACAAATCCTCACCACCTACTCAGGTCCAACGAATCCTGTGGTGCTGGTCTCCAGCACAAGTATCTCACCACTGGTATTTAGCCATTGTGGGTAAGGCTATTGCAGTCTATTTGTTTTACCCTGGTGTCTGGAACAATATTAGGGAGTTTTGTTGACACCCAGCTGCCTGTTGCTGCCTCTGGTTTGGGTCAGTGGTGGCTGGGGCCCCTCTGGTAGTGGGGAATTGCCTGGCTGTAGCCACAGTTCCTGCCCCTATAGGGCCAGGAACTCTGTGGATGAAAAGTACTTTTTAAACAAATATTTATGTCACTCCCAAATAGATCAATAGATAGAACATTATGAACACCCTAGAAATTACCAGCACTTTCCTCCCAATCCCAGCAATAGTCAAAAGGATGACTTTTCTCTTAATGATGTATTCACTTTTTATATGGATTCACTATCTAACTGTGTTTCTCGAATTCCAGGTATTGACATTATCTTTGTGTAAATTTAAGGAAAATGATGCAATGCATTATTTACTCTGTTTATCTAACTTTTAAAGGCAAGGACTATAACTTTATATTCATCTTGTGTATGCTTATAGTTTCTTCTCATTTATTTCCATTTAATATTTTATGGTATAAATATTCCAATTTTTTTCCTTAATGCAGTCTACTATGATGAACATTTGGATTATTTCAGTTTTAGGCATATAAACCTTTGTACCTCAAACAAGACCTCATTATAATGGACTTTATACCTAAAAATATTGTGCATTTAATTATCTCTCACATTATCAAAGTGGTTGTATCAACTGACACACATAATAGCAATGCTTACTAGCTCTAAAGATATGATCTTCTTGATCACCAGCACTTGGTATTATCAGAATTTATGATTTTAACCAATTGGCTCTATGTAAAATATTTTACTGTAGCTTTAATTTGAATATTTCTGATTATTGAGACAGGTCACATTTTAACATTTTAGTGATTTTATTTCTCTTGCAAAGTGCCTTCATATGCCATTTAACCAACCTGCTTTTAAATTATTTGTCTTTATTCTAATTTTGGGGGAACCTTTTACATATTATGTATTTATCTACAAGTGAGGTCAAAAAGCCATTATTCTATATTATATTTGATAATTTATTTTGTTTTTTACATTTTTCATAAAGAGTCATTTGCAGTTATTTTTGTGGATGGTATTAGTTTTGGGTCTATGACAGATTGTTTTATTTTTCAACATAATTAGTTCTCTGTTTGTCTTTGTCATGTT
>NW_007736086.1:35564-38611 GCF_000696425.1 Galeopterus variegatus
TCATAACTTACTTTACTTTTACCATGTGAATATTCCATTGCCCATGCTACTTACTGAAAAACAAATCTGTAATCTCTTTGCTCTGCAAACCTAGCAACTTTGTTATAAACTGTGAGTCCATATATGTGTATCAGCATTACTGTTATCTATTGCTGCAAACATTTTTTTTTTTAAACTTTGTGCCAAAACCATGGCTTAAAAGGAAAATAATTTATTTTAAAAAATCCATAGGTCACCTAAGGTGGCTTCACTTCCGGTCATGGAGGCTAGGAATGTTTTGGTTCATACCAAAGTTGTGTCAATGTGGATTGCTCCACATTTCTTTCACCATCTTGGGACTAGTTTGCTATATATATGGAAATGTTACAAAGTAAGAGGTTCAGGGAAAATGTTCCAAATCTCATAGAAACTACGGTAAGAATTGCCAAATTTTGATCCTGCCAAAACATCATTGACCATGTCATATAGCTGAGCTCTAATCCAAGAGTGAAGAAATACATTTCACCAGCAACGAGGTACAAAAATTTTTTGAACACAGAACAATGGTGAATAATTGGATGGGATCACTGAATCTACCCCATTCAGTTTCATAACTCTTTAGCATATTTCGTAAAAGTATTTGCAATGCACATGTTCTTAATTATTAGAGCTTTGAAATAAATCACAATATTCAGGAGAGCAGTTAATGCCATTTTTTCCTACCCCTGGATAGATCCTAGTTATCTTTGTCTCTTTGTATTTTAATAAACATTTCAAGATTTATCTTCTGTGAAGAATGTCATTGGTAGTTTGATGGGGATTTCATTGAATCTCTGGATCACTTTGGGTAGTATACCCAGAGGAATAGAAATCATCATGCTGAAGTGATACTTGCAATTCCATGTTCATTGCAGCTCAATTTATAATAGCTAAGATGTGGAACCAACCTAAATGTCCATCAATGGATGATTGGATAAGGNCAATATACTGGTTTCAACATATAAAATAAATCCACCTTTTCTGTATTTATTTCTCTATAGATGGATGTTAGAGAGATAAATAGACTTATAGGTGTAACTAGTGATAAATATACGTAAAGTTAAATAATTAACAAAGTACACATGAAATATAAACATTATTATCTTAGATGTAGGCTTATTGATTAGTTTTGTTTTCTTTTCACTGTACTTTCTTCTCAGTTTTTTAATATGTGAATATTTCCATTATAATAAATAAAGTGTATGTTTGAAAATCTCATAAAAAATAGCTGAATACCATGCTCTCTAGCATTTTCCCTTCTGTAAAATATCTGTGTGAAGAAAAAGAAAGAAAATAGCCTAAAACGTGGCAGAATTTATATTTGAAAACATTACTAAAGAGATTATCCTCTTTATATATTTTTCTTTTTTCAAATTCATTATATATATATATATAATCTGTATAATTATACATTTATAACATGATATCAATAAATAATTCATTTTGAATTTAAAGATATAATTTATTTTCATGATAGCATTCAATTTAATTATCAAGCAGGATCTAAAGGACATTTAGTAAAAGCCTAGTTATTTATCATGTGACAGAGATGAATAACTTTAGAATCAGAAGTATACAGTCAAATTAAATTGAGAAGGTCAGTCATATTTTATTAAAAAACATTTTAAAAACAAACATAAAAGAATAAACTTTGTGGATTCTGGTAATCGTGTCATAGATAATTTCCACCAAGCAATAGATTTAGACTATCCAAAGAGTAGGATGAAATATGAAAATATGAAAAACACATCTTAATGAGAGAATCAACAAGCTACACCAAGTCGGGAGCAGTTTCTAATTGCAAAGTGATACATTTTGAGGTGAAAAGCAGGATTATTGCTGAGAGTTAAGGCATATGACCAAAAACATAAGTGTAGTTCTCTACAATCTTAACATTTTACAGAGTAACACTTTACAGAGGTCGAAAAGAGAGATTCTGACTTGTGTTATTCTACTTAGTTGTAAACTTTGAGAAAAGTCGAAAAGCACCCAAACATTTACATATGTAACGAAGGTAAGAAAGGCTTTGAGTTGTTATTTTGCAATGGCAGTGATGGTAATGTTAATAAGAGGATCATTCTGAGTTCAGCTTTCAATTGCCTTGAGTAGTAAATTTTGCTGCACTTCTTACTGAAACAGTATTTTAAAAAAATCTATCTGAGGATCAGCTACCAGGTGCATGCAGTATCAAAAAAATGTTTTTTTGTCTTTGAAGCAAAATTTATAGTAGGCCAAGTTCAAAGCCAAGCCAGAATTTCAGAGAGATGATCGAGATATCTGTGGATGATTTGTCCTAGAGCCTTTTGTCAAGAAGCTGATCTGCACCTTTTATGGCCTCATATAAACCTGTAGGTAAAGAGTCAAATGTAAGGAAAACCCAAAGATGGAGATTCAGAGAAAACATTCCCTAATATAAATTCAGACCATGGACACATACACACAGGTGCATAAGTGGTCCAGTGATAAACCACACCTTTCTCAGTCTGAAACTGAGACATGACTTACCAAAGTCGCTCAGGAAACTTTAAGTCTGGAGATTGGATGAAGGTTGTACTAGATTTGTGTTCTAAATGCCTATTGTAAACAAGAATAATATCTTGGTGAATACTAAAACATTGAAGGCCTCCACTTATTTCCACACGTGAACTTTTGAATGTAATATATGGCACATAAGGAAAGCTTATCAAATACATTACAAGACTGTAATATATGGAAGACAAGTTGAAATCAAGTACAATAAACTTACCAATTAGAATTCCTGAGTGGATATTGTAAATCTACTACACACTGTATGTTTAAGGGGCAAAATTTAAAAAAAAAATCACATTGAATTAGGCATCATGATATTTTACCATGGTGATTTTAAAAAAGAACTAAATAGAAATATCATTTTAAAAATATGGTTTGTGAAATTAGGATCTTAATGTATTAATAATAGATTAAACATAGTTGAAGAGAAAAAATATTTTAAAAGATTTTCAGAGGAGAAAATAGCATAAAACAGTAAGACAAATGAAAAAATATATAAT
>NW_007736086.1:39511-40257 GCF_000696425.1 Galeopterus variegatus
CGGATCTTAATGTATTAATAATAGATTAAACATAGTTGAAGAGAAAAAATATATTAAAAGATTTTCAGAGGAGAAAATAGCATAAAACAGTAAGACAAATGAAAAAATATATAATGTAAGAAACAGATAATTTATTGCTTGGACACACATATCTAATGGGAATTCCAGAATGTAGTGGGAAAAAACATGAATAAGTAAATTTGAAGAGATAAACATTGAAAATTTTTCTGAAATACAGACATCCAACTACATTTAAATTTTTATCCATGCATAATAGTAATGTGGTAGAAAATACAAGAAATCAAAAAGAAAAGTACATTAAAAGGAGCAAAAGAATAAATGTAAGTTACCCTTCAAAGTGCTGATTTGACTAACAGCTGACTACCTATGAGCAAAAATGGTCTGAGAAATGATAGCTTCGTGTCTTGTAGTCTACTCCCAGAAACTATCATTCAAGAACAAAGGGAAACGAAACGGGAGTTAGGGAGTAATTGGGTAAGTAACACAAAGAACAATTACAACTTGTAATGAGGAGCAAGCTAATAAATTGATTTGATCACACATACTGTACACAAATACTGACAGTCAACTCTGTACCCCATCAACATTTATAATCAATTACATTTCAATTCAAAACATAAATTTTAAAAAAAGCTAGATCTCACCCCTCAAAACAAAATTAAGTAAAACAAAACAAAACAAAACAAAACACTCATGGAAAACAAAAGTGAATTAAAAATATTTTT
>NW_007736086.1:41411-42873 GCF_000696425.1 Galeopterus variegatus
AAGGAATATTAAGATAAAATACAAAATGACAAATGTGCAATATGAAGTTTGTAAGCAGAATGATAATGAGGATGGTATGAACAATAAAAATCACATGTGCAAATACAAAATTGCAAAGAGAAACTGAAGAAACACAACTCAATAAGCAAACTATATTGATTTATTGAAATTGGGTTATGATTTTTCCTTTGTTAATTTTGGAAAGATATGTTTTTCATAAATACATAATGAATCAAATCGCAAGTTATTATTGTTTCCAAGGCAAGAAGAAGAATATGTTCAACCTTCCCTTATGATTAAATGATTTAAAATTAATGAAATTCTAAATTAAGAAGAAGGGACGTTCCTCCAACTGTCTTGTTTGGAGCTCATTGCAAACCACCAGTCAAGATTCTCTAGGGTGTGATTCCTCAAGGTAATGCAGTTACATTTAAATTACACACACTTTGCCTAAATTTAGTTTCCAAATCTGCCTCACTATTTAGAGGCTCTGCATGATTCCTAGGTTTCTTTCTTTCTTTTTTTTTTTTTTACACAGATAAAAAATTGTGATTTATTTGATTCACTTGTGGTGTATTCTTCGAATGAAACTCCTGTTGCCTAACTATAATCTAGAACGGTTTTTGTGAAAATTTACATTTTCGAGAAATAATGTTCAAAAATTTTATTTTGAGTCACAGAAGCCTTCAGTAAATAAGTCTATAAATAATGTCTGGCTTTTGGTGAGTTCTTAATCTGAGTATTATATTCTAATTCTGATGTGGAAAACACTGAAATCAGAAATCGAACACTTTTGGCATAGAGACTCCTACGTGAGTACAGCTGCAATTTCAGTGGTTTATAATTAATTTGAGAATAAGAATACACGGTATTGAACTCTTTTTCTTACATTGTTAAGAAACAATGTGAATCTGTTTTAGAACCTCATTTATTTACTTTAGGGATGTTTAGTCACTTTGGTGAATACGAAAATAATATTCATTATTTGTTGTCAATTTTGAAAAATCTCAGGAGAAGATTAAAAAACATAAAATTTTATGTAAATATGCCAGGCATTGTATAATAATTGTGATTTTAAAGCCATGTAGGTGGAAGCAAATCAAAGCAGCATAACTGTGAAATCTGGAAGAATCCACACAGATTTCTGGAAAAGCATTGCTTGGAATTTTACATTAATAGGTAATGAAATTCTCCCATTCACAACAACATGGATGAGACTAGAGAAACTTATGTTGAGTGAAATAAGCAAAGCACAGAGGGATAAATACCGCATGTGCTCACTCAGAAGTGGGAGCTAAGAGAGAAAGAAGGAAGGAAAGAAAGACCACAGTGGTGTGTTGGACTAGCAGAGGGGGAGAACATATCTTGGGATGCAAAGTGGAGTGGGGGTAATGGGGGAGCGGAAGAAGGGAGGGAGGTTGGGGATAATTGGGTGGGGGACACAGAGAACCATTACAATTTG
>NW_007736086.1:43350-45598 GCF_000696425.1 Galeopterus variegatus
GTCAGGAAGTTAATTCACACCAAATTGCTTTCTACCTCAGTGTAATAATGTATGCACAGACATATACATACAGATGCACACACTACCTAAGTTTTTTTTTTTTTAAGGTGCTTTATATATTGCATTGGTAGTTCTTAACTTTTTCTTCAAATAATTGCTTAAAATTCATTCAGAAAATTAGATAACTTATATACATCCATAATTATTAAATCTTATTATGCTTTCAAAATCATCATCTGTGGGTAAAGCAAAAATGCATGGAAAATCTGTTATATTTCTCTCAGAATGTACTACTCTAAATATTGACTTTTTAAAGATGTCCATATTTGAATCCTTGGAACCTGTGAATCTGTTACCTCTACATGTACTCTTCCCTTCCTGTCTCTCTCTTTCTCTCTCTCTAATCATGAAATATGACAACTACTTACATGAATATTTGTGAATAATAATCCTCTATGATACTTTCTCCAGGAGAGAAAAGCTAGAATACTACCAACACTTTACAAATTGTCCTTAAGTTGTTTTCTAGTCTCTATGCCTGCCCCTCCTCACTANCTAAGACAGAAGAAAAAGTTAGAAGGGAAATTGGAAAGGAAGCTATATTTACCATGCTTCTAAAAATGTTTTCATTCTTTGTTCTCAGTTTGTACCACTTCCTGTATCCTATGGGATATTCCTAGAAAAGCTAACACTTTAAAATAGTCATATTGATCTAAGGATGACAACTCAGGTACAGTCTAAATGAGAAACCTTACCACTACTGTTTTCTCGTCACTGTTTTAAAATATAAAATAAGGGCATAGAAACTCACTTCTAATATGCCCAGTGGTAAGCTATGTAGAGTTATCTCTGTTGCATTAAACTGTATTTTAAGTGAATTCATATATTAGATCATAGTTATTAAATCTTTAATAGGGTGAGAAATATTGTTAGCATTTAGTATGCACATATTTTTATGCAGTTTGTAAAACAACTTTATGTGATAGCCACATTTCCTGTGTTATAGATGAGGAGATGAGTCGTTGAAGCGTAAAGGGAATATTCCATGTTCAAGTATTATGTGGCCAAAGAGAGGTTCAAATGAGGCAGGAAAAGGCCAAAAAATAAAACATGGGTACATATTTTGTACATCACTCGGTGGTGTTTCTTCTCCAGCCGTCTGCATTCTCTCATTCCTACTTTCCATGTTATATCCGACTGCTCAGGCTGAACTCTCTGATTTTCTCTGACAGGAACCATGATGATGACTGAGGGAAACGAGAGTGCTGGAGCCACTTTTGTCCTCTTGGGCTTCTCAGAGTTCCCAAATCTCCAGGCACCCATCTTCCTGATGTTCATGACCATCTACACCATCACTGTTGTGGGGAACCTGGGCATGATTGTGGTCATAAATACTATTCCCAAACTTCAGACACCCATGTACTTTTTCCTCAGTCATCTGTCCTTTCTGGATTTTTGTTATTCCAGTGTAGTCACACCCAAACTACTAGAAATCTTAGTTGTGAAAGACAGAACTATCTCCTTCAAAGGATGCACGACACAGTTTTTTTGCTGGCACATTTGTGATTACAGAAGCATATCTGTTAGCAGCGATGGCCTATGACCGGTTTGCGGCTGTTTGTAACCCCCTTCTCTACACAGTTGCTATGTCTCCTAAGCTCTGTGCTCTCCTGGTAGCTGGAACTTACACATGCGGTGCAGTAAGTTCCATGACACTCACATATACCCTTTTGAAACTGTCCTACTGTGTGTCTGCCATAAATCACTTTTGCTGTGAGTTCTCTGCCCTCCTCTCTGTGTCCTGCTCTGACACACACTTCAGCCAGGTGGTGTGTTTAGTCATTTCTACATTGAATGAGGCTTGTAGCCTCCTGGTCATCCTCACCTCCTATGTCTTCATAGTTGTCACTATCATGAAGATGCGTTCCGCTGATGGACATCGGAAAGCCTTCTCCACCTGTGCCTCCCACCTGACTGCCATCACCATCTTCCATGGGACTCTCTTTGTTCTCTACAGTGTGCCCAAATCCAAGAGCTCATGGCTCTTCATTAAAGTAGCCACTGCGTTTTACTCCATTGTGATCCCTATGCTAAATCCTCTTCTCTACAGCCTTAGAAACAAGGATTTGAAGGAGACTGTCAGGAAGTTAATTCACACCAAATTGCTTTCTACCTCAGTGTAATAATGTATGCACAGACATATACATACAGATGCACACACTACCTAAGTTTTTTTTTTTTTAAGGTG
>NW_007736086.1:45860-57014 GCF_000696425.1 Galeopterus variegatus
TTCATGTAAATTAAATCTGATTGCATATATTCCAGTATGTCATAGATGTATTGAATTTCCTCCAGACTGTGATTTTTCTACTCCCTCTGTAGATTGTATATTTGGGTGCGCAGATTTTCTAATTATTAGTGAAGCACAGTTTTTCAAAGTGTCCCTTTATATACTGAGCTTTTAGTAGCCTATTTAAATAATATATCTCTTCTTCAAAATAATATAGTGGTATAGTTTATGCAATATATTGTCCCAAATTCTGCACACTCTTCTGTCTTTTATATTCTATTTTCTTTTATTTTGCAATCTAGATTTTACTTTGACATTTTTTTTTTTCCTTTTTTGTCTTTTTTCGTGACCGGCAACGGATCGCAACCCTCAGTGTCGCACCCGGACCGGACCTGGACGGCAACGGGATTGCAATCCTCGGTGTTGCTCCCGCACCTTGCTCTGCCAGTGAGCGGCGGGTCTGTATGTGGGATCCGAACCCTCAGCGGGAGCACCGCTATGCTCCCAAGCGGCGCACTGTAGCAGTGCGCCACCAGGCCGGCCCTACTTTGACATTTTACATTGATTTTTACGTTCATTTCTATGATTAATCGGGAATTTATTTTTGGTATGTTATGAGAATGAACTGATTTTGTATTTTAACTTATGAATGTATACTTGTCTCAACAATATTTATTCAAATGTCAGTCCACTATATAGTGCTGTACAGTGTTATCTTTTTTGTAACGTGCTCATTTATGCATGACTCAATGTCTAGGCTCTATGATTCTATTTGCTTTACAATTAGAAGCACCAATTACTCATGACCTTTACTATCTAGTAGGGCAAACCCAAGTTTGTTATTTTTTTTGCAATGTGATTGAGATATTTTAGGGCCTTCACCCTTGCAAACAAATTTTAGCATTTTCCATATTTGTATTTGGGTTAGAATTACAGTAATTCTGTAGATCCATTAGGAAAGAAATGGCAAGTTTGTATCACCAAGTTGTCTAAATTATAAGCTTACTATACCTTTCTGTTTATGTATATTTACTTCTGTTTTTATCGTAAAAGTTTCATCATATTTTATTTCTGTAAAATTCTTGCATATATTTTTATTAAATATTTTATTAAATAAACCACTTAGTAGTATTTTTATGCTACTTTTTATGTCTATGTCAAATGTGTGTTTTTAGTTCTTAATACAATATATTTTACATTGATTTTTCTTCTGGCAAGTCTAACAAAATTTCTAATTAATTTTATAATTTAATTGTAGATTATTTTGTAATTTCAATATGTATATCACATTCTCTTTGATTAAATATAGTATTTTTTTGTTTCCAATAATATTTTATAAAATTATTTTTCTTGCTTGGATAACTAACTAGAAACTTCAATATAATATTGAATAAGCCTAGTATATGTGGGAATCCTTGCCTTTCTGATTTTACAAGGAAATCATTTATTTATTTATATTAAAATGCTTTCTATAATTTTTTTGTACGTAGTTTTTTTTTCTGATTTGCAAAATCATCTGAATTATTTTATTAATTTATTTTTTGGTAATGTTTTGGTTTTGGCGAGTTGATGTATTTTTTCAAAGTGCTTATTTGATCATATTTTGAATAATTATTGACTTATCCCATTTAAGAAATTCATATGGCAACTTACAATTTTTAAATTTTCTCATATGGAACCAAATATTTTTTCTAACAAAACAAATTTTAACGTGACATATTAAGTTATCCTTTTTTATATGTTGATTACTGTAATGCATTAAATTTTAATTAGAATTTGAAATTCTATGTTATGAATGATATTCTGAATTTTTTTTTACTGTATTTCACTGTATTATCTTTGTTTTCAGCATCAAAATTATATCAGATTTGTAAAATGAATTGGGAAGTGTCTCTTCTTATTTGACCCAAAGACAAATTATACATAATTTTAGAATTAACTAAAAATAGAAAAGTTTTTTATTGCATAGAAACATTTTAAATTATTAATTCCTTCAAAGTTTTTCACTTCATGGAAACACTTTAATTATTAATTCTTTTTAAATTATGAATTCTTTTTTTATTGCATAGAAATGTTTTAAATTATGAATACTTCCTCTCAAATTGGTAGAAAAAGTATAAGCTCAATTTCTTCTTGAGTCAGTTTTATTTTATTTTTCTTACAGTTCTTCCATTATACCTACATTTGCAAAGATGTTGGCATAATATTTTTCATAATTTTACTCTCCTTCTAAAGTTGGTAGGGCCTATAGTGATTCTCACTTTTCATTGCTCATATTAGTTATTTTTGCCTCATTTCTGTTTTTTTTTTTTTTTCCTTGAGTAGATATTTGAGAGTTTATCAATTTTATCAGTTTCTTCAAAGAATCTGTATTGGACTTTTTTATACCCTCTATTTTATGTTTACTTCACTAATTTTTTTAATTAATTTTTTGTGCGTATAACTTTATTCATTATATTTTATTTTTCAGATATTTTTTAGTGAAAATACCGAGGACTCTGTCTGGAAGTTCTTTCTCCCCAGTAGTAGGAGTGTGCTCAGTTCATGCATAGGCCAGCTTGAAGGTGCCATGAAATTACTTCCAGAAATAATCTTGAAACAATGATAGATTGTACAGGGTGCATAAACATCCCAACTTGCTCAACTCTTATTGGGATAAGCTTGAGTGAAGTTCTACACAGTTTTCCCCAGGTCTCCAGTGAGACTGATACCCAATTTTCCACAAAAAGACCTATTCATTCATGCTGATTTTTCCACTTAGCTATTCATACTTCCTAAGTTCCTCTTCCCAATAAACTACTTGCATCCAATGTGTTAGCCTATGGGATAAGCTGTTATATTAAAAAAGCCAGATGCCTAGTAGTATAAATAGTATGCTACTACCTTATGTGTAACATGGGGGACAGAGATTGCCAGTTAATTAAAGTGTGGTGCTGGTAATACAGAAATCCAGGGTTCAATCCCTGTACCAGACAGCAATCAAAAAAAAAGGAAAATGGTTGGCGAGGAAGGGACAGGAATACATGAAATGTGTGGAATACACAGACACCCACATTTGTCCTTTTTTTCTCTTTATTGCCTGTGTAATAAAGGAATTTACCCACTTAAAAAAAATTCCTTGTGTTGGTGTCTGCTGTTGAGAAAAATCAACCTAGGACAAACTGGAAACATCTTTGGAACATATATGAGACATGTAGGTAATAATTATTATATAAAGAGCTCATGCTAACTACAAAGCACAAAAAATACCCAGCAATATTAGCAAACAATCTAATGCATAAACTTAAAACAGAAGTTAAATTGATAAAATCAAGAGTTGGCAAGAATGTGAATTTATTTTATTTTATTTTATTTTTATGAATGTTAACTATGAGTGTGAGGTTAATGAAATACTTTGAAAAACTCTTTGGAAGTATAAGCTCATAATTTCATTCCTTGGTACCTACTCAATGGAAACACATATTTGCCTCAAAGATACAGACAAGAATGTTCCCAACAACACTATTCCTAATTTCTTCAATCAAAATAAAACATCTGTCCATTGAAAAACACATATTTTTACTCTATCTACTCAATTGAATATTTTAGAGAAATGACAAAAACTTGACTACTAATATTCACAACAATAGCACAGAACTTCACAGCAATAATATTTTTTTATTTTTTATTTAATTTTTAGATAGGAAATTATTTTCTTAACATACAAATGGAGGAAAACACGAATTGAATTCAAGGTTAATTGATAAAGAACACATTTAACACTCAAAGATTAACATCCTTAAAGAACTCTTCAAAATGAATTAGAAAAATCTAAGCAGAATTTTAGCGAAGGACATGAGTAGACAAGTCACACACACCAAAGAAACACACGTGGCTAATAAATACATTGTAAGATGTTCTTTTGGGCGGCAGGGGTCAGCCTTCAATTCCTGCCTCCAGATCCTGGGTATGATCCATTGCTTGCCTGGCTGCAGGTGGAAGGGGCAGCCCTTGGCACAGCAACAATGTTAAGCAAGAGAAGGGAAATATTGAAGTGTGAAATCATACCGTTTTATTAATGTGAAGTTTATAAACAGGCTAAATTAGTGTATAATAATGTGTCAGAATAGATGTTACCTTTGATAAATACTTACTTGGTGGGGTCATACTGTATACTTATTGGTAATATTTTGGTAATAATTGATATTTTATTTTGTTAATATGTGTTCAAGTATGCACAGTTTAGTTCATTGACTGAAACTCAATTGTGCATTTCATTTAGGTTATATTTCAATTGAAATAATTAATATTTTTTAAAAGTAGATATTTTGCCAAAACTTACCAAATCTACATTTTTTTTTTTTCAATATGTCACAGTTTAATTCTCTGGACACAGATCTTGAGCCATTGTTTGTTGTGAAGAGTATTTGAGGGGGATATATCTCGGTGGATATAAAATGAAAGACACAGAGTTGAAGTCAGCTATGATGCAGGTATGATTCAGACTGTGAAAAATACAGGAAGTCCCTCCCCTTTACTGTGGGGAACTTTGTAACACCTAAGGCATATCTGACTTCATCCACTTTGGTCATAACTTTATAGCCATGCTTAATCAATTAAGCGAATATGGTGACTTCATATTGTGGAGGGCAATTTTGAGGAAGTTGACAGCTGGGAGAACAAGTCCTTCATGGAAGGGGCATCTGTAATGTGAATCTTCAAGGACTGTCATATATAGCTCATAGAGAGCAAAGTGTTAGAATTACTTTACAGAGTAATTTAGGAATCAATATCCTAAGAAAATGTAGCAATGCTACTTCTGAGAATTTATACTAAGATATTTTGAAAAGAATTATGTTTTTCACATATATGAATCTTTGAAGTATTATTGAACAATGAAAGACTGAAGACACCTAAGTGCCCACAAACATAAGTTTGCTAATAAATTATATTTTGTTGAAAAATATCATACCATGTCATCATTATAAATTTTAGGGTTTTTTAATACATACATATAATTATACTCTTCTCCAAAAGAAAATTTTGCAAAAAATTAAGCAATAACTACACAGTAGTCATTTTGACACCATTTATAAAAGATGTGCTTATGCGTGTTCCCATTATGCATGAGCATGTAAATGCATTACAATTTCCGGAAGATTCAAAGTAAGAAAGAAAGAGATAGCAGTGGTTACCTTATGTGGAAAAACTGATGGATCAAAAGAGAGTAACATGTGATAGACTTTTATTAACACATATTTTGAATTACATTAGGTAAATGTCCATCTATCAAATATTATATTTAATTAATCATAAATAATTTTACTATAGAAATTCATGACTAAAAATGTTGGCATAATATATACTTTATGATCAACAAGGTATTTGAAATTTGTGATTGCCAAGTATCTGCCAACAGTTCTTTCTCTCTTTGTAGGTAGATTGATAGATATACATATTTATATATCTGTAGATGCCCATATGTAGAGAAAATATGTAGATCAATATATATCTTTTCTCAAAGGGATTTACTATTATGTTGTTATTTAAATATTAAAAGTGTGTAATCTTCCCAAGGCCTCTTCAGACCTAATAATGTGGTCACTATGATCTGGTCAATGCTTTTCTGGTTTTGCTTTATGTCTGTTTTGTTCTCATATAATTATATTTTATTAATGAGCATTCAATGCTCCAAGTATTACATACAGTAAAATATAATTTATGGGAAATAATGATATTAAGTAGTCATATATTTTAAAAATTTCCCAGGAAAGAAAACTTAAGTACTTAAAGATAAAGCTTATTGCTTAAAATTGAAATGTTGGTAAGATGTCAAGTAACACTCCAATGAACCAGAACACTCATGAATGCAAGTTGACAACGTTTGTCTTCACTATTACACTGAACCTGTCCTGAGTTCCTCCCAGCCACCTCCTAAGTTTGCTGCTCAAATTCCTTTTTTATTCTTTTTTTGAATTTTTTTTAAAAAATAAAATTTATTATTAGCGTTTTCATTCTTACAAGTTGTGATATTTATTTACGACCTTTGTCTGACCTATCAGTTCCCATAATCCCTCCCTCCCTCTCCCCCATCTCAGGAGTCCTTAGGTTTATTCTTTCCTTCTGAATGTTCTACATATTGTTGTGCTCTTTTCTTTCTTTCTTTCCTTCATTCCTTCCTTCTTCCATCCTTCCCCTCATTCCCTCCCTCTCTTCCTTCCTAGCAAGCAGTTATGAATGAGAACATGAGATATTTCTGTTTATTTGTCTGGCTTATTCCACTTAACATAATTTTCTCCAGACTCATCTATGTTGCTGCAATTGGCAGAATTTCATTCTTTTTTTTTGGTCAAGTGGTGTTCCATCGTGTACATATACCACATTTTCTTCATCCAGTCATCCAATGATGGACACATAGGTTGGTTCCTTATTTTGGCTATTGAAAATAGAGCTGTAATGAACATGGGAGTACAGGTATCTTTGAACTTGATGATTTCAATTTCTTTGGATATATACCCAGTAGTGGTATTGCTGGATCATATGGTAGCTGTATCTGCAGTTGTTTGAGGAAACTCCATGCTGTTTTCCATAACGGCTGTGCTGATTTACAGTCACACCAACAATGTAGAAGAATTCCCCTTTCTCCACATCCTTGCCAACATTTATTATTCTTGGTCTTCTTGTTAATGGCCTAACTGGGGTGAGATGATATCTCAATGTGGTTTCAATTTGCATTTCTCTAATGACTAGTGATGCTGAACATTTTTTCATGTATCTGTTAGCCATTTGCATGTCTTTCTTTGAATAATGTCTTTTCATCTCTTTTGCCCATTTTTTGATTGAATTATTTATTTTTTACTGTATGGTTGCTTGAATTCTTTGTATATTCTAGATATTAATCCCTTGTTGAATGTATAGCTTGGAAATATTTTCCTCCACACTGTAATTGTCTTTCTGCTCTGTTGATTGATTCATTTCCGGTGAGAAAAAAATAAAGAGTGTCCAAATTGGAGAGTATGTCTTCCTGTGAGAAATGCCAGTTTAGCTCTTTTGCCAATTTTTTAATTGGGTTGCTTGATTTTTTCTTTTAAAGTTTCAGTTCCTTGTATATTCCGAATATTGATATTTTGTCAGATGTATAATTTGCAAATATTTTCTCCCACTCTGTTGATTGCCTTTTCATTCTGTTGGTTGTTTCTTTTGCTGTGCAGGAGCTTTTTAGTTTGATATAATCTCATTTGTTTATTTTTCCATTGGTTGCCTGTGCTTTGAGGGTCATATTTATGAAGTCTGAGTCTATTCCTACTACCTGAAGTGTTTATCCCATGTTTTCTTTAGGAAGTTTTATTGTTTCAGGGTGCATATTTAATTATTTAATCCATTTTCAGTTGATTTTAGTATATGGTGAGAGGTATGGGTCTGGTTTCATTCTCCTTCATATTGATATCCAGTTATCCCAGGACCATTTGCAGAAGAGGCAGTCTCTTCCCCAGTGTATAGGCTTGGTGCCTTTGTCAAAGATAAGATGGCTATAGGTGTGTGGGTTGGTTTCTAGATTCTCTATTCTATGCCATTGATCAGTGTGTCTGTTTCTATGCCAGTACCATACTGTTTTGGTTATTATAGCTTTGTAGTATAGTTTAAAGTCAGGTAGTGTTATGCCTCCAGCTTTATGTTTTTTGATCAGCATTGCTTTGGCTATGCATGGTCTTTTGTTATTCCATATAAATGTCTGGATAGTTTTTTCCATTTCTGAGAAAAATGTCATTGGGATTTTGATAGGGATTGCATTGAATTTGTATATCACCTTAGGCAGTATGGACATTTTCACAATGTTGATTCTTCCAATCCAAGAGCATGGAATATCTTTCCAACTTTTGTATCCTCTCTAATTTCTCTCAGCAGTGGTTTGTAGTTCTCATTATAGAGATTTTCACATCCTTGGTTAATTCAATTTCTAAGTATTATAGTTTTTTGGGGGGCTACTGTAAATGGACAAGCTTTCTTGATTTCTCTTTCTGCATGTTCACTATTAGAGAATAGAATTGCTACTGATTTTTGTGTGTTGATTTTGTACCCTGCTACTTTGCTGAAATCATTTATCAACTTCAAGAATTTTTTTGTAAAGGCTTTAGGCAGTTCCATATATAGGATCATGTGGTTTACAAAGAGTGACAGTTTGACTTCATCTTTTTCAGTCTGGGTGCCCTTTATTTCCTTCTCTTCTCTGATTGCTCTGACTAGTACTACAAACACTATGTTGAATAGGAGTGGTGAGAGTGGGCATCCTTGTCTGGTTCTTGTTCTTAAAGGAAAAGCTTTCAGCTTTTACCCATTCAGGATGATATCGGCAGTGGTTTTATCATATATGGCTTTAATTATGTCGAGACACTTTCCCTCTATACATAACCTATAGAGGGTCTTTGCCATAATGAATGTTGAATTTTATCAAATGCTTTTTCAGCATCTCTAGAGAAGAACATAGGGTCCTTGTGTTTTATTTTATTAATATGGTGTATCACATTTATTGATTTGCATATGTTGAACAAACCTTGCATCACTGTGATGAATCCCACTTGATCATGGTGTATAATTTTACATATGTGTTGCTGTATTCTGTTAGCTAGTATTTTATTGAAGATTTTTGCATCTGTATTCATCAAGGATATCGGCCTGTAGTTTTCTTTTTTAGTTGTATCTTTACCTGGTTTTGGTATCAGGGTGATTTTTGCTTCATAAAATGAGTTTGGAAGATTGCCTCTGTTTCAATCTCTTGGAATAGTTTGTAAAGAATTGGTGTCAATTCCTCTTTAAACGTTTGGTAATATTCTGCTGTGAATCCATCTGGTCCTGGGCTTTTCTTTGTTGGGAGCCTTCTGATAACAGCTTCAATATTCTTTATTGTTATGTTCAGATTTTCTACATCTTCTTGGCTCAGTTTTGGTACCTTGTGTGTGTCCAGAACTTTATCCATTTCCTCCAAATTTTCAAGTTTGTTGGCATATAGTTGTTTATAGTAGTCTCGAATGATTCCTTGTTTTTCAGATGTATCAGTTGTAATATCATCTTTTTCATTTCTAATTTTTGTTATTTGGATCTCCTCTCTTCTCTTTTTAGTTAGTCATACTAATGGTTCATCAGTTTTATTCATCTTTTCAAAAAGCCAACTTTTTGATTCATTGATCTTTTGTACTGTTTTTTGGGTTTCAATTTCTTTAAGATCTGCTCTGATCTTAATTATTTCTTTCCATCTGCTAACTTTGGGTTTCTATTGTTCTTGTTTTTCTAATTCTTTAAGGTGAAGTGTTAGGAAGACATATGAATGGCCAACAGTCATATGAAAAAATGCTCAACATAACTCAGCATTTGTAAAATGCAAATCAAAACCACACTGAGATACTATCTCACCCCAGTTAGGATGGCTAATAATCTAAAGACTGTGAATGATAAAGGCTGGCAAGGTCATGGACAAAAAGGAACTCTCATAAATTGCTGGTGGGACTGCAAAATGGTGAAGCCTCTATGGAAAATGTTATGGAGTTTCCTCAATCAATTGCAGATAGATATACCATATGACCCAGCTATCCCACTGCTGGGAATATACCCAGAGGAAAGGAAATCATCAAGTCGAAGTTATACCTGTTCCCCAATGTTCATTGCAGCACTCTTTACAATAGCTAAGAGTTGGAACCAGCCCAAATGTCTATCATCAGATGAGTTGATATGGAAAATGTGGTATGTCTACACAATGGAATACTACTGTGCTATAAAAAGAATGAAATACTGCCATTTGCAATGGCATGGATGGACCTAGAGAGAATCATATTAAGTGAAACAGAAAGAGAAATATCACATGTTCTCACTTATTTTTGGGAGCTAAAAATAAATAAATACATGTACAAAACGTGTGTGGGGGGAAGATATAACTATTACAATTCATTGAAGTTGATACAACAAGCAAACAGAAAGGACATTGTTGCGAGGGAGGGGGAGTGGGAGGAAGGAGGGAGGTTTTAAGTAATTGGCCACAATAATCAACCACGTTGTATATTGACACAATAAAGTAAAAAAATCCCAATAAAATAAATAAATAACAAATTCTTAAGTAAACAACAACAACAACAAAAAGAAAGAAACAAACAGAAAACCCAAATTGGAGAGCATGAA
This sequence comes from Galeopterus variegatus, assembly GCF_000696425.1. Taxonomy (NCBI): domain Eukaryota; kingdom Metazoa; phylum Chordata; class Mammalia; order Dermoptera; family Cynocephalidae; genus Galeopterus; species Galeopterus variegatus. The sequence goes on from NW_007736086.1 coordinate 56,007, forward strand.
GTCAAACTGTCCTTGTTTATAGGTGACATGATCTTATGTATAGAAAAACCTAAAGACTCTACCGAAAAACTCTTACAGCTGATTAACAATTTCAGTAATGTTACAGGATAAAAAATCAACACCTAAAAATCAATAGCATTTTCATACTCCAATGGCAAGCTAGAAAAAAATGAAATTAAGAAATCAAGTCTATTTACAATAATCACAAAAATAATAAAATGCCTAGGTATTAATTTAAGCAAGGAGGTGAAAAATGTCTACAATGAGAACTAAACAACACTACTGAAAGAAATTAAAGGGGACAAGAAAAGGGAGAAAGACATATCATGCTCTTGAATGGGAAGAATTAATATCATGAAAATGTCCATTCTTCACAATCTATAGATTCAATGCAATCCTGATGAAAATACCATAGACATTCTTCTCAGAAATAGAAAAAGCAATCTAAATATTCATATGGCAAAACAAAAGACTTCAAATAGCCAAAGCAATTCTGAGCAAAAAAAATAAATAAATAAATAAAGCTGGAAGCATAACACAATCCAACTTCAAATTGTATTATAAGGCTATTGTAAGCAAAACAGTGTGGTACTGCCATAAATACAGACACCCACATCAATAGAACAGAATAGGAATCCTGGGAATCAACCCACATACTTACAGCAAATTGATATTTGGGAAAGCTACCAAGAATATACATTGGGGAAGAGACTGCCTCTTCAATAAATGGTGCTGGGAAAGTGAGACATTTAAATGCAGAAAAATGAAGCTGGACCTGTACCTCCCAGCATATAACAAAATCAACTAAAAATGTTTTAAAGACTTAAATATAAGACCTGAAGCCAAAAAATTACTAAAGAAAAATACAGAGAAAACCCTTCAGATAAGAGGACTGGACAAAGACTTTATGAATAAGACCCTGAAAGCACAGGCAATAAAAGAAAAAGTAAATAAATGTGGTTATATCTACTCTTTTCTTTCTAAATCATGGGCCATTGGACCTCATGA
>NW_007736086.1:57543-61225 GCF_000696425.1 Galeopterus variegatus
ATGAAGGAAACCAGGGCACTGTGACCACATTCATATCGTTGGTCTTCTCAGATTATCCACACCTGCAGGCACCCAACATTCTGGTGTTCTTACACATCTACACAGTTACTCAGGTGGGGAACTACTGAATACCTGTGGTCATGTGGAACAATCTCAGTCTTCATACATCCATGTACTTTTCCGCAGCCATTTATTTTCATTGAATATTTGTCATCCTTTATTTTCATTGAGTATTTGTCATTCCAATGTATCCACACATAAATTGATACAAATCTTACTTGTAGAAAACAAATGTATCTTCTTCAAAGGATGTAGGTCACAATTTTTCACTGGATACGCATCTGTGGTTATAGAATTGTTCATGCCAGCATTGACTTTCTATGACTACTTTGTCACTGTTTGCAATCCCCAACTTTACTCTAGTTGCTATATCTCATAAGCTCTTTAGTCTCCTTGTAGCTTAAACTCACATACGGGGTGGACTCGGTTCCTTGACACTCAAATATTCCCTTTGGAAACTATTTTACTGTGGATGTAACATCATAAATCACAATGGTTGTGAGCACTTTCTGTACTCAGTGAATCCTACTCTGAGTCCTACATAGACACATGGCTTGTTTATTCATTCATAACTTAAACAAGGCTTATAGCCTCCTGATCATTCTAGCTATTATAGTTGTCACTATCAAGATATCATTTACTGGTGTACTTTGGACAGCTCTCTCCACCTGTGCTTTCCACTTGACTCACATCACCATTTTGGGGGCCATCCTCCTTCTCTACCACGTGCCCAACTACCAAAGCTCATGGCTCCTGGTCAAAGTGAACAATGTGATATTCAGAGTTATCATCTCCATGGGGATCTCATGAGCAAAGTTGGGAAAGAGACAGTCAGGAAGTTATTTAACTCCATACAGCATTCTCAATTAATATAAGTCAAAGTAATGTATATCTACCTATGTACCAACTGTGCTCAATTTTTTTTGTATATGTTTTTAGCGATAGTTTCTCTTTAAGTGAATATAGATTTATGTTTTAAATCAGTTAAATATTGCATGTGTCATTGTTTTTAGTGCCCGGAATGTCTCAAAATTACCTCTGATTTAATACACATATAATGAATACATTCTGATTCACTTCACTTCAGGGGGTTTCATAAAGAAATGTATTTCAAAATCTCTTTCCTTTACTCTATGGAAGTCAGGATTAAGGAGAAGGTGTCTATATTTAGGGTCTTATGACAAATGAGACTTATGCTATGGTTAGCTTTAAGTTGTGCTTAATAAAAGTGCTACATGACAAGGGCACAATATCATGTCGATATGCAGAATGTTGTTGAGTGAGTTCCTTACAAAAAATTCTGACTTACAAAGCTAGGAATATAAAAGAAACTGAAGCAGCAAAACTCACTAATTGTACTATGTCTGGTTTATTGAAATAGGACTGTGATTTGCAATTTGTGAATTTTGTCAGTTTTATATTTATAATGAATACATAATGAATTAAATTGTATGACTAATGTTATTCCTATTTTTCTAAAACCAGATAAACAATTTTTTCAACCTTCCTAGCAATGTGTGCTAATTCTTAAGTTATTATCCTCTTACTCACCAGCAGTTAGTATTATCAGATTTTAGGATTTACACCTGTTTGCTTTATGTAAAACATTTTGTTATAGCTTTAATTTGAATGTTTATTATTGTTGAGGTAGGGCACATTATAATATTTTACTGAGTTTTTTTCTTCCGTAAAGTGCCTTCATATGCCAATTTACCAGTCTTCCCTTAAATTATTTCTCTTTATAAATATATGAATTTTTTGTATATTACTAGTATTATCCCGTTGTGTGTTCTATACCTTGAATATATATTTGCATTTTGGATTTACTCTTTACTTACTTAATATTCTTTGATAAACAACAAATTTGAATTTTATCTTAGTCCACTATATTCCTCTTGTAATTGTTTTGCAATTGTTAAAGATTGCATTTATCTATGCTTCAGGTCAAAAAGATATTCCTTTGCATTATATTCAAGAATGTTTTTGGTCTTCCAATTTTTTAAATTTTTTTTCATGGATGGTGTGAGTTGTAGGTGTATCACAGATTGTTTTATTTGTAAAACACTGTGAGTTTTCTCTTTGTCTTTGTCATGCTTCCCCTTAGGCAGAAAGAGGACAATTCCCATGTGATTGCCTGGAATAATAGAATGTGTGTGAAAGTCTTGCAAACTATAGAAAAAGATTTAAATGACCCCGTGTGGTTTGAATGTTTTCTCCATGTGCTTATGCTTTCTACCTGTAGAACCACACATTACCAATAGCAAGTGCCCCTTCCACCTGGTCCTGAAATGAGAACATATGGGAAGGTGAGTGCATATGTTCTGAGTCAAACCCAGCATAGCAGAGAGATGATCAGCGCCAGCACTGATTAACCACTTTAATTTTACTCATACTAATATTCCACTGCAATATGCTGTTTACTAAAAAACAAATCCATTCTCTCCTTATTGCTCTGCAATCCCAATATTGTCATAACAAAGTGCCTATATAATCTCATCAGCATTAGGGTTACCTGTTGCTGTAATAATTCTATTAAAGAATTATGGCTTGGACAAACATTTAATTGGACAGAAGTTGAGAAAAATAATAAAGAAGAAATAATATTTGAAGGGATGATTGTTAAAAATTATCCAGAATTAAAGGACATCAAAATACATATATATTTTTATGCAGCATAACAGTAAAAGGGTAGAAAACACAAGAAATCAAAAAGAAAATTACATTAAAAAGAGCAACAGAAACAAATTCTAATCTCCCTTCAAAGTGGCAATTTGACTGACAGCTGACTGCCCATCAGCAAAAATGGCAGGCACAAGTGTGAGAAGATATCTTCAATGGGTTGAAAAAATTTAACTTCATGTCTTGTAGTTTATATTCAGTAAAAGTATAATTAAAAAACTAAAGTAGAACATTTTTTCATAAAATATAACTTAGGACAATTTGTCTAAATCATGCACATTAACAGAAATCTGTAAGTGTATATCCCCATAGATTCCTGATATAATTCCAGATAGAAATACTGCAACAGAAAAATGATAAACTCTATCATTCAACAAACCTATTAATTGCCTCACTAAAAAAATGTATGTTCAAAATGAGTTTTAATTAAAAAATGAAACATTAATATAGAATGTTAAATGACAAGGGCACAATATCATGTCGATATGCAGAATGTTGTTGAGTGAGTTCCTTACAAAAAATTCTGACTTACAAAGCTAGGAATATAAAAGAAACTGAAGCAGCAAAACTCACTAATTGTACTATGTCTGGTTTATTGAAATAGGACTGTGATTTGCAATTTGTGAATTTTGTCAGTTTTATATTTATAATGAATACATAATGAATTAAATTGTATGACTAATGTTATTCCTATTTTTCTAAAACCAGATAAACAATTTTTTCAACCTTCCCATATGATACAATGACTTAAAATTAATGATATTCTAAATTAGGAAGAAAGGACTTCTAATTGTCTTGTTTGTAGCTCATTGCAAACCCCTATCAAGATTCTCTAGGGGGTGATCCCCCAAGGTCATGCATTTTTTTTTAAAAAATACAACACTGTTCCTGAATTTTTTTTTTTTTTTTTTTTTTTTTTTTTTTTTTTTTTTTTTTTTTTTTT
>NW_007736086.1:62032-64146 GCF_000696425.1 Galeopterus variegatus
TTTTGTGTGTGTGCGTGTGTGCGTGTATGTGTTTGTGTCCAAATCTGACTCACATTTAAGAGTTTCTTATGCTGTCTATGATTTTCATTTTATAATCAGGGAAAATGTAATTTCTCTGTAACTTTAGTGGCATATTGTTTAAAGGAAAATCCTGTTGCCTATTATAAACTAGAACAATTTTTATAAAAAGTTAATTTTTGAGAAAAAATTGCTTGAAAATTTTATTATTTGAATAAAAGGAGCCTTCAGTAAATGAGTCTATAAAGGATATTTGGCTTCTGGGGAGTTCCTAATCTAAGTGTTGTATTTTAATTCTTAGGCAAAAATACCTGAAATGATAAATATAATAATTTTGGAACAGAAACATCTGTGTGATCTTATTAGCAGTCCAGTGGTATACATATCATTAATTTGAGAATAAGAATACAAGGTATGGATCTTAATTTCCTACACCATTAAGAATCTTAAGGTGGATTTGTCTTAGCACCTTACATGTGTATTCTAATAAGGTTTCATCACTTTGGAGAATATTACAGTAATATTTACTTGTTCTCAATTTTAAAAATCTTAGCAGAAGAATGAAAAACTTATGAAAATATAGATAAATATGCCAAACTATGTATATTAATTGTGATTTTGAGGCCATTTAGGTGGAAGCAAATCAGAGCAGTATAACTGTGAAATCTGGATCAATCAAGGATTTCTGGAACAGTGTTGCCTGGAATTTGACATTAAAAGGTAATAGTGCTTAGAGTTTGATGGAAAAAGAGGTCATTCTTGTTAGAAGAGATACTTTGTTGAAGTCATTATATAAGAAAAGAACAAGTTTTGGGTGTAAAAAGGATTAAAAAAATGCAGGAGTGAGAAAATAAAGGGAGGAGCAGTGAAGAGTCTGGATGTGCTCTGACTTTAGATATTATGGAAATCCAGACAGAGTGCTTAGATTTTAAGGATTTTGTAAGAACGTCATTTTAAAAATTTTATAAGGATTTGAACACCATCCCCCAAATAAAGTGAAAATAGTATCAGTGTTACAGGTGGGAGAAGGCAGACTAACTGAAGATCCAGTGTTACCTGCTGAGTAATGGGTGCTGGGGTGGGAATAAATACAGCAGCATATTTTGAGCATCTCTTTCACTTCACCCTAACTGACTTTCTAGCAATGGGAATCTGGCATTAAAAGGGAATCAGATGCAGACAGAGAAAGAAAAAATAAAGATTTTCTGTTGATGGCTTCAGATCCAGTTAGAAAAGTGTATCTATGACAGGTGGAAAAATTAGAAGGGAATCAGGAAAGAAAGCTTTTTTTAACATGCCTGTGATTATGTTTTCCACTTCTTTTTCATTTAGTTTGTTTTTTCTTTTAAATAACATTTTTTGGAAACTTATTGATAGGCCATATCTATGGGGTACAGAGTTGAATATCAATACCCTTGTGCAATATGTGATGCTCAAATCAGGATAATTAATAGATCCAACACTCTACTGTGCAATTGTTTTTCAGAACACTTCATTTTCCTTCTCTGCAACACTTCATATTTCCTTTAGATTATTACTAGAAAAGCTAACACTTTAATATAGTCATATGGAACCCCCCCCCCCCCCTCAGTACCAGTTTAACTGAGGAAACTTATTACTACAATGTTCTCATCACTATCTTAAAAAATGAAATACCAGCATAGAAACATACGTTTAATATCCCCAGTGGCAAGCTCTGTATGTGCATCTGTTTTAGTCTGTCCTATTGCCACGAACAAAGTTGTATTTTACTGTTATTCTTTGATTCCTCTTATGCTTTCTTTGTCAATGACTGAAGTGTAAGTGAAATTCATATATTAAATGATAATTGTTTAATCTTTTCTCAGGGTCAGAAATTTTGTAAGCATTCAGTAAGCACAGATATTTATATAATCTGTAAAAGAATGTTAGGGATAGCCTCATTTCTTGTTTTAAAAATGGGGAAATGAGTCAGTGAAAGGTAAAGAAAGTAATTCATATTTAAGAAGCCAGAAAGTGACCAAAGAAAGGTTCAAATGGGGAAAAATAAAAGCAGAAAAACCCAAACAAACAAAAAACAAAAACAAAACCTTAATCCTCGTATTTTACAATCCACA
>NW_007736086.1:65630-66207 GCF_000696425.1 Galeopterus variegatus
ATCTTAACTTCCTATGCCTTCATAGTTGTCACCATCATCAAGATACCTTCTAAGGGTGTTTCTTGGAAAGCCTTCTCCACCTGTGCCTCCCACCTAACTGCTATCACCATTTTCCATGGGATTCTTCTCGTTCTCTACTGTGTGCCCAAATCTAAGGGCTCATGGATCCTCATTAAAGTAGCCACTTTGTTTTACACCATTGTGATCCCTATGCTAAATCCTCTTATCTACAGCGTTAGAAATAAAGATGTGAAGGAGGCCGTCAAGATGTTAATTCACACCAAAGTGCTTTCTCACTCAATGTAATCACTCACAGGAGCAGATACACACACTTCATGAAATACAACACTGTTTAAATAAAGTACTTTTGAATACTAATCCTCTATGTTACTTTCTCCAGGAAAGATAAGACAGAACGTTATCAGCACTTTACAAATTGCCCATAAGTATAAATTTTAATGGGGCCTCCGTTTGAAATTCATATAAATTGAATCTCTGAATATACAGTTCATTTTATCACACATGCACTATATTTCCTCCCCAATTGTGATGTGTCTATTCACTGTCTTGATAATGT
>NW_007736086.1:68204-68857 GCF_000696425.1 Galeopterus variegatus
GTTATTCAGTCTCATGTAATGAATTTCTTCTCTTTTTGATCATGTCTAGCAGTTTCAATAGCTCATTAATTTCTTCATTAGAGTTCTGGATATTTTAGTTTCGTTCACTGATGTTAAAGTTATTGGAAAACTTTATATAAGGGTATTTAAAATCTTTCACATAAATTGATTGAAAACATTTTTAGATAAAGAACCACAATAAAAAATGTCACATAAAAAATAAACAAATAAAAACCCCTAGATTGGTCATGGTTAAAACCCTGATAAAAGTTCAGCAACTAACAAGGAAATTTACTTATTGCAATTGCANGGAACCAACAAATACAGAATATAAACAGTAAATGAGAAAGAAAGCAACAAAAGACACTTAAGAAATCCAAACAAAACTCAATAAAATGCTAGGATTAAATCAACACTTTTCAATAACAACTCTTAATGGAAAGGGATTAAATTCCCCAAACAAAAGACACAGACTGGCTGGCTGGATTAAAAAGGAGGATCCCACTATATGCTGCCTTCAAGAGACCCACATCACCCATAAAGAGTCACATAGACTAAGAGAGAAAGGATGGAAAAAGATTTACCATGCAAACAGAAATGAGAAAAGATCTGGAGTAGCTATTCTTATATCTGATAAAATAGACTTTAAACTA
>NW_007736087.1:0-204 GCF_000696425.1 Galeopterus variegatus
TGTCTGCACTGCCACGGAGAGTGGGAAAGCAGCTTCTAAGTCAGAATTCCATTTCAGTTCTGCACTTGCTAGTCATTGCTTTTGAGCAAGTTGTCAACCCCACTGAGCTTCTTTATCTGCAAAATAGGATTAAAATACATCATTACTGATGATAGGATGGAAAAAGATCAAATGAGATAACAACCATTAAGCTCTCTCTATGTA
>NW_007736087.1:3349-3645 GCF_000696425.1 Galeopterus variegatus
TGTGATAGTGTTAAGAGGGTGGGAAATCCTATTATGGTAATTAAAAGATGGGCCCTTGAAGAGGTGATTAGATTCTGAAGACCAGACCTAGCAAATGGATTAAAAATGGTGGTCAGGGGCATGGATCTGAAGGCTTTAAAAGAAGAACTCACGAGAGGTTAGTCTCTCTCTGCTCTGCCATTTCTGCCATGTGAGACCCCTGGGTCACTATCACCACCACCAAGACCCTCACCAGATGTATTCCCTGGACTTTGGACTTCCTAGCCTCTGAAACAGTAAGTAATACATTTTTTTTT
>NW_007736087.1:5586-6075 GCF_000696425.1 Galeopterus variegatus
TTTTTTCTCTGTGCGTTGACAGATAAAATCTGATTTCCTCTCTCGCTGTTGCACTAAGTCTATGACTCCATATTTTACCAGTTACTTTAATGAAAAGAAGAAAATGTGTCTAGTTGCTTATTTAACACACACACATACATACACACAATCGCCCATCAAATACATTCTAGATATGCTTTCATGCAACAAGACTGCATGCAGGGCACATTTAAAATTTCTTGCAATGACAGGCACAGTTGTCTTGGCTCATGCACCATCATGCCAGAAGTAAACACCATTGCACCAGGCTGCTTACTATTTGGAAAGGATATTAACAGGTCTTGGCATGTGAAGCTTGCTTTCTGCTTTGTGGTGCTTTGTGCAGCTTGAATGAATGGGGCTGGATTTCCAGGCCCTGGCCAGATGGTATTAATAACAAAGCTGAAATACAGTGCTTGAGAGATTTTTCAGGCACTGTCTCCATTTTAGAGCAACGCTGAGAAAACACGG
>NW_007736087.1:8013-8684 GCF_000696425.1 Galeopterus variegatus
AAAAGAAAAGACTTATAATTTGCACAATAGCGTTATTAATATCTAGGGCCTGGGAAAACAAAAGAGATGTTTAAACTTCAGGCTTTTAAATCTTCCAATTTGCGCCGCTCTCTGCCTTGCAAAATTCAGCGCACTGGAGCCCGTTTGATGTTCAGCAAGCCTCTCTCCACACTCGTTTCCTCTTGATAAAACATTAAATCAGTGGATTTCCCACTCCCACCCCTCCCCTTTTCTCTCTAAAGATGAGTTTTTCTGGTAAGTGAAATTCTGTTTAAATATGTAGGGTTCTGAAGGCAGCGATGGCTGCGGTAGTGATATTTCAAATCGTTAGACTTTGTGACTTTAGGCTGTAAAACAGACACCTATTAAAGTCCATAATTCAGAATGCTTCCGTCGTAGGGTGTGGGGCAGAGACAGACAGGGCAGATGAACTGCAGGATGTGGCCAGGCTTAGACTCGGCTCTACCCTGTGACTGTGTTGGCTACTCAAGCTTTACTTTAGAAGAAGCACTTAAGAGCAGGAGGAAGGTAAAATCAGTTTGTCATTAATTCCTCCAAGCCATCTTTACTGTGCTCAGCCCTGTGCCAGTGCTGCTGGGTGGTGTGTGTGTGTGGTGGCTTTTTGCTGTCTGTAAAACAAAGCCCCAATTCCTGTGCTGGGTTTTCAGGGC
>NW_007736087.1:10560-11105 GCF_000696425.1 Galeopterus variegatus
CCATTTCCTCAGTCTCCACCAACAATCCACCAGCAGTTTCTGCCAGATCCTCCTCCTGTGCGCCTATCACACTGGTCTTCTGGTCCAGGTCAGGAAGGTGGAGAAATAACTAGAGCAGGGCCCTGAGCTGCCTCAGTTCAGATCCTGCTCTGCCCCTATCTTTGCCTTTGTTTCTCATCTGGAAAATAGGATAAAATAGTACCTTCCTCACAGGGTCATTGTAAAGGTGAAATAAATCCACGTGAAAGGTTTAGGACACCACGGATGAGTATCCGCTGTTCTCACANGAAGAGTGTCCAGCAGGAAGAATAGCACGTGCACACAGTGAGAAGCTGTGACACAGAGGCCCAGCGTCCCCAGCTGCCTCGCTGCTCCAGCTCTTCTCCCCGATCTCTGGGCTATGTTTGGTCCATCTTCAGAGTTTGGTGCTGGGCCCTCGTTTCTTCCCTTCGTATTCAACCTTCCTTTTCCCAAATATCATCTACATGCCGACGACTTCCCGGTGTATATTTTCAGACCAGACCTCTCCTCCACATGGAGACTCG
>NW_007736087.1:12752-14227 GCF_000696425.1 Galeopterus variegatus
CTGCCTGGAATTCCCCCACCCAGCTCTTTAGGCAGCTGGTTTTTCTCATTCTTCAGCTTCCGCGTCACCTCTTGAAACAGGTCTTTTCTGACCATCCATGTTCTCCATCCCAGCACGCTGTTGACGTCCTTCTCAGCACTAAATGCCATGCTCTTCTGATCCTCTCCTCCCATGATTCAGGAACCTTCTGTCTGGTTCACTGTCTGTTGCATCCCTGGTGCCTAGCAAACTGCCTAGGGCATAAAGTCCATCTTCAATACACATATGCTGAATAAATGAAGAAACAAACAGAGTGTTCTTTAAAGAAGGTATTTCTTGCCATTTATAAGATTCTCTGAGCTCTGAGGGCAAAGAATTATAAAAGGGGGTATTTTACAATCCTTCCCTCTGACAACAGGGGTAGGCAAGACGTATCACCCAGACACCAACTTCAAGAGAGGCAGAAGACACTGAAATGAAGTACAACATCCTTTTCCAAGGATCTAAGGAAAAGCGACTGCTTTTAATGTGCAGCAGCTGTCCTAGAGGGCCAGGGCTGGAGGGTGCACTCAGCTGTGCTAAAGTGCTCGGCTGGTCTACGAGCTTAGCTGTAGATACCTGTGACCTCTCGCTCCCTCAGAGCAAGTGAACAAGAGGGCAGGAGAGTGAGAGAGAGCCAGCAAGTGGACATCAAGGGCCTTTTCCAAACTCAGATGTCACAGCCCTCATTTTTACCATTTTCTATGTCTATAAGAGTGTCACCAGGTCCAGCGCACACTCAAGTGAAGTGAGTTACACAGGGGAAGAATGCTAGGAAGCTGGGTCACTGGGGCCACCTCTGAGAAATGAACCTTAGCATAACACAGACACCCACCCAGTGCCATGGTACCTGAAAATATTCATACTAGCTAACATTTACCAGGTACCAGGTTGCTAAGCATATTTAATCCTCATAACAATCATCATGTAAGGTTAGTTCCAGCACTATTTCCATTTGATACTAAAGAAACTCAGATAAGACAATAATTCACCCCGGTCACAACAGTGAGTCATAGAACCAGGATTTGTGTCTAATGTCTAAGCTCTTCAACACCACAATAGGAAGATGCAAAAGCCGCCCAAGCACCCTGCCTGGTGCTAGTTCAATGTCACTTTACCTGTACCTGGGCCATTTTATTTTATTATTTTTTTCATTTTAATTTATCAATATACAATGCAGTTGATTTTCGTGTCCCTTTACTGATTCCTCCCTCCCCCTTCTCTCTCCCCTCTCCCACCCATCAACATCATATCTGTTCACTTGTCTTACAAGTACAAGGAATTGTTGTGATTGTTGTGTCTTCTTCCCTGTCCCCTGCCCACCTTTTGTTTGTATATTTATTTATAGCTCCCACAAATACGTGAGAACATGTGATATTTCTCTTTCTGTGCCTGCCTTATTTCACTGAATATAATTTTTTCTAAGTCTATCATGTTGCTGCAAATGGTAATACTTC
>NW_007736087.1:15650-16401 GCF_000696425.1 Galeopterus variegatus
GGTGTTGGGAAAGCTGGATATTCATATACAGGAGAATGTCACTAAACCCATACCTCTCACCATATACCAAAATCAAATCAAAATGGATTAAAGAATTAAATATACACCATGAAACAATAAAACCCCTTAAAGAAAACAGGGATTGTGTACAGACTTCACAAATATGACCTGAGCCATTTTAGATTAGCCCAGGGCCCAATATTTCTTGTTCAGTTTTGCCCCAGAACTAATTATCCTTCAATATTTCCTGGTCCTATTCTCCCTGGATGTGGATAGGAACCCAGCCAATACACACTGNTTCAATATTTCCTGGTCCTATTCTCCCTGGATGTGGATAGGAACCCAGCCAATACACACTGGAATTAGGTTGGCTTTGTCACCCCTACAACCAGCCACCAGGTCACATTTACTGTTTCTGTTTACAAAGTGCTGTGCAACCTGGACCCTCCTCTCCACCTCTTCTCTTGCTGCCTTGGATTAAGCCCCCTCATCTCCTGCCTAAGTGGTCCCCCAAGCTCCCAGCTGACCTCACCTCCTCCATCTCTCCCGCTGAACTCCTTCCTCCAGACTCCTGCCTCCAGCTTCTGTCCAAGTGATCCCATCTGAAATGCAAATCTCATGCCATTAATCATCTCCTCTCTCTACTGCATAAACACTTTTAGTAGTTCCTATTGCTACAAAGGAAGGTGCCAGGTTCCTTGGCTAAGCATATAAATGCCTTCTCCCATCATCCCCAGCTTTTTAAGGTGGC
>NW_007736087.1:18342-18986 GCF_000696425.1 Galeopterus variegatus
CTTTTAATGAAGGGCCACCAAGAATAAATTGAGAATGAGATGAGAGTGGCAGATTCTTCCCGATTCTGGGAATAACATGTAACAATCCTCAAGGTGCTGAGGGAGACCAGAAACAAGGGCAAGGAGTCCTTCCTTCCCCTAAGTAAAAAAGTGAACAGGGATACCCAAACATCATCATTTCTTTGTGGTGAGAGCATTTGAGCTCCTCTCTTCTAACCATTGGAGAACATACAATATGTTACTGTTAATTATAGATGCCTAGCACCACTAGAACTAATTTTCTCTACCTAGCTGCAATTTTCTTTTCTTTTTTTTTTTTTTGTCTTTTTCCGTGTCCGGCAACGGATCGCAACCCTCAGTGTCGCGCCCGTACGGGACCAGGACCGGCAACGGGATCACAGCCCTCAGTGTTGCTCCCATGCGGGACCGGCAACGGGATCACAGCCCTCAGTGTTGCTCCCGTGCCTCGCTCAGCCAGTGAGCAGCAACCGGTCTGTATGTGGGATCCGAACCCTCAGCGGGAGCGAAGCTGCGCTTCCCAAGCGGCGCACTATAGCAGTGCGCCACCGGGCCGGCCCTTTTGTTTGTTTGTTTGTTTGTTTTGCCTAGCTGCAATTTTCATGGCTGAGAGGTATTCTATTGTG
>NW_007736087.1:20856-21764 GCF_000696425.1 Galeopterus variegatus
CGCTTAAGCTGTGCTATTGAAAGGCAAATTTCCTGGAGGAGTTGAGGAGATGGATGTTGAGAATTAGCATATCAAACACACCCAGTAAACCGAATGGAAATTAGGAGAATCCTGTTGCTGACATCTAGTCTCTGCACTAAATTGAGGTTAATGTGACCCTGTCCTTTCTGGTTTAAACAAAGATAGGGAAATAGAGTAAGTTTTATTCCATCTCCCTCTGGGCCTATAGGCATTACTCCCCAGTGGCGAAAATAAAAACAACATTAAAAAAAATAGAAAAAGGAAAGAAAAAGATCCCAAACATTTTAGTGGAATATATATGTATATTCTCTGATATATAACTTAATAAAAGTTTNGGCCTGAAGTTGAGCAGTGGATCCAATTAGAGACTAATACATGCAGTTTGGAGTGATGCTAACTAAAAAAGGTTGCACTTGGCCTTGGGAATTTTGATGAGCTTTTGAAATTCAGTGGACACCAACACAAAAACCGTGGATGCAAGGTTTATCTAAGCGAGTTTTGCTGCATATACTGGAAAGCACGAATCTCTCCTCATTACATGGAACCAGCAGGCATCATGACTGCTAGAATCTGGCCACTCTGCACGCTTTCCAATATTCAATGGTTTCCCAGAGTTTCTTTGGGAGAATCTTCCCCATTACCCTCTGTCACTTGGTTCAGCAAGGACTCACCTGGGACTAGAGTAGATCTAGGACAACTTGCAAGGGATTGTTCCAGCAGACCAGATCAATTTTGACATCAGTCCCAGATCAGCCAATCAGAGCCATCAATCCAAACTATCAAATGCAGAAAATAGGGGCCCAAGGAAGGGGGCGTGATACTTTCACATCTATTTTAAAATGATATTTCAAATTACTAAACAGGATTGAGGAAACAGTTTTTGACGG
>NW_007736087.1:23730-27595 GCF_000696425.1 Galeopterus variegatus
CCTGTCAAAGGGGAATCAAATCCACTGTATTTGTTGTTGGAGTTCAGCACAGCTTGATTTTCGCCTTTCAGAATATAAAATGGTTTGCTCATGGGAAATAGTTTTGAGTCTCTGTGAGCCAGTACATCTGGATGTGAAGCCTTTTCCTTTATCCATAACGAGGCAACCTTGGTCTGCTATCTAATCTGTTGAAGCCTTGGTTTGCTCTTCCGTAAAATGACAATAATAATTGTGATAATAGTGTCTTCCACACAGGATTTTTGAGAACATCTAGCACGATTATGTACAGTAGGGATCAGGTACATAGATGCTCAATTTTTGTTAACTGGTTATTTTCTCTTTGCAAGGACCCTCATCCCAGCACCAATGTGGAGCAGGTGTTCTGATTTACAGCCAGGAATCAGAATCTGAGCGAGGAATTTGCCCATGACCCCTGAGCCTCATAGAAGTTGAATCAATTTCCCTAGGTGCCGGAGAGCATGTCACAGAGCAAGAGCTCCCCAGCTGACCTCTAGTTGTTTCCCAAATTCATACTGTCCTCTACGGCGAACTGAGCTCTTCAAGGGAATGGTCTCTGTCGGCTACATTTTTTCATCTCCCAGAGTCCACTGAGCTCTGGGCACATGTGAAGGCAAAATGGATCTGTACTAGATTAAAATATATTGTGTGGGGCAAATTCGAGGTCAGTTTCCTTCCACAGGCAACGGGGAAGCCTTTTATCAGGACCCAAGTGCTAGGCAAATGACCTCTGTGTTTGGGGCATCTTGTGTGTCTCTCCTTGCTCTTTTCCTAGCTTCTTTCCTCCGTCAGGAGCATGTCCTTTGTCATCCTCACTGGTCCCTGGACTCAGGGAAAAGACAAGGTCACTGGCATTGGCGCCTGCCCCCAGGGGCTTCTATGTCTTAGCCTGGGCTCTCCTGGTGGAGAAGAAGGCTTCAGCCCCTGATAGCAGAATACCTGATAGCAGGAAACTTTCCCCGACCTCTTGGGAAGATTTTGGGCATTTGCAGTTAATCCTGGGTGTCAGCAGGATTGGACATGGGGACCTTCCAGCAGGTCATGGAAGCTGCGGTCTCAGTCTGCCATTTCTGTCTCTGTGACTGTATCTCCTGCAGTGGTTGGGTTTCAGGTGCAAGGTTAAGGTTCAGGCTGGGATAACCTGGCTGGGAGTTAGAGCTCCAGGGACCCAGAAGAATACTTCTGCAACTCTGGTCTGCAAAACTGGTGCTTTTAGGGTTGTAGTAGATCATGGTAGACATTGGAGCCAACTCGAGGCCCTCAGGTTCTCTCTCTCCCCTCCCCTGAAAGTCCTCTAGGAAGCCTCTAGGACTTCTAGAATCTCAGCTTAAAAACCAGTGACCCTCCCAATGTCCTCTCCAGCTCTTAACTGTAGACAAATTAGAATGGACACCTACCCTTGAGCACCAGATGTTCACCTTCATGGTGAGCTTTGCAGTTGAGGCAGGGGGTCCAAACTGGATCCTCAGGCCCATCACACAAAATCCATGGCTCCAGATTTATTCCTTGAGGTCTTTCAGGCTTTTCTGTAGGAAAGTCCCTGATAACATGTGAGGTCGCTGGGAGTGGGCTGAACTTATTCTTGTGTCAGATCCTCTTTGAAAGGGCTTGAGGACTTGCAAGAACTGGGTGCAGGCTCTGGGAAGGAGGGGAGAGTCCATGAGGGAGGGAATGGGCTAGAAGGAAAGTAAAAAGAAACTCCCCTAGCTCATGGCCTGCTTGAAACAAGCTGGAAGACAGTCTGGGAGGAGACTCTGCAGTCCAAGAGACGGACATTTCCTTAACATGTGCTATGTGCAAGTTACTTGATTTAATACTTAAAACAACCCTGAGATAGATATCACCTGTCTTCCCCTTCCAATGCACTGTAATATAAGCTCTATAAATGGAGAACATTTTAGTCACTGCTATATTCTTAGCATCTAGAACAGTCTCTTCCTGCTCAATAAATATTTGTTGAATGAATAAGACCAAGTCCATTTTCCTGATGAGCAGACTGAGTCCCAGAAATCTTGTTGATTGTCATAGGTCTCACAGCTGGCAAATGGTGGAAGCAGGATTCAAACGGGGTCTTCCTGACCCTGAAGCCCATGGAGCCGCAGCTGAGCTCTGGGTCTGGGCGTGGTGAAGGGTTGGGGCTCTGGACTGAGATTCAGGGCACGGCGGGGTCGTTGCAGCCTCATCAGTTGCCTCACAGTGGGGCTGTAGGAGCCCAAGAAACCAAGGTGGGAAAGGGAGCAGAAAAGCCATAAAGCCACAGACACGCTTAAAGAATAATTGTTGAAGGCGAAAGCCTGCAGCTTCCCAATAAAGAATTTGCAGAATGGGAGGGGAAGGTGAATTGCTACCCTCATGTTCCCACTGGAGTAATTGGCCTCGTGACTGGCTGCTGTGTTCAGAAACCCCTTCCCTTCCCACTTCTCCAAGAAAAGGAGATTATTTTTAATTACAGTTTTACACGGGATTAATGAATTCCCACAATAAGTTAATGAGCAGGACACAGCACCAGGAGACAACACGTTTGATGACTTTTGGAGACTTGCTGAAGCTTCATTATTTTCAGGCTGTCCCTGCAAAGCCACAGGGGCCTGTGTGAAGGGAGCAGGAGAGACACCCAGGATTTCTGGGATGTCACAGTTACGATGCCTGGGACACAGCTGCATCCAAGCCTGCCGGGAAGAGGTTGGCCAGGCCATTGCCCAAGGGAGAAATTTCTCGAATATGTAACCTAGTAGCTCAAGTCTCCTAGAAAGGAAAGGAACGTTCCTGCTTTTCTGTGCCCTCTGTTGCCATTTTTTGTTTAGATTCTTATGACTACACACGTGGTCTTACAACAGGCTCCAGATGGGGGCTCCACTCTAATGTTCCTTAAAATCCTTCAATGGCTCCCCATGGCCTGAAGAANTGTGCCCTTCCCCACATGCCTGCCTTTCCTTCCAGGCCAAGCTGTGAACCTGTGAGGTTGGTCACACAGCCTGACTGTGTCGCATTGTGATCCCCCTCCATGGTGCAGATCCACAGCAGACCCTCATCAAGCGTGGGCTTCACTTAATTAAAGGGTGAGTGCATGATTGAATTAGTGAAGCACCTCCCCTCATTTACAGCTCAGGGGATTTCTTTCCTTTAGCCTTTCTCCCACATGCTATCCCTAGAGCTGTGTGCATTAAACCTGAATTTTGTCCTCATCACTGAATTTTGTCCCCATGATACTCTCTAGTTCACCATAACTGTCAGGAAAGACTGGATTTTGCTGTAATAACAAGCATTCCCAGATTTTCAGAGCCTTTACACAGTAGCAGCTCTTTTCTCACCCCTGCCGCATGTGCACCATGAGTCAGCTGAGATAGCTCCGCTCCACGCAATAGCTCAGGGGCCCAGACTGGCAGGCCTCCATCCTTTTGTAGCTGTGCCACCTGGGAGCCTCCTGCATCACGTCAGCAGGGAAGAAGGGGCCAGAGAACCACAGGAGGGCTTTTTGCTGCCTCAACCAGGGAGTGATGAAGACTCACATTTCACTGGCTGGAGACAGTCACAAGGCCCCACCTAGCTGCAAGAGGCTATGAAATACAGGGGAGCCAGCCACGCATTCCATGATCTTGCCATCTCTGCCACTGTCTTAGTCCATTCTGGGTACTATAATAAAATACCAGAGACTGGGTGGCTTAAGAACACCAGAAATTCATTTCTCCCACTTCTGGAGGCTGGGAAGTCCAAGATCAAGGCACCAACAGATTTGGTGTCTGGTGAAAGATTGTTTCCTGGTTCATAGATGGTGCCTACTAGCTGTGGCCTCACGTGTTAGAAAGGATGACAGGTCTTTCTCAGGCCTCTTTTATAGGGCACTAAT
>NW_007736087.1:28830-29997 GCF_000696425.1 Galeopterus variegatus
ACCAATCTCAGCCCATTGCAGCTGTGGTTTCCACCTCCCTGGAGCTATTTCACCCTCTAGCCTCTGGCTTCAGGGCAAGACCCTTCTTTCCTCCTCTACATCGTCATCTCCCTACACCTTTCCTTCAGGATGCTATGTGACCATCTCCCTTGAAATCAGTCCTGCACAGCATCCTTTGCTTTTTACCATGGGATTAATCCTCGTGGGAGAAAATCTATGGGGGATGCCATCCATGGACATTTGTAAGAGTCTAGATCATCTTGACCTAATGCTTTATGTCACTTTGTGTGTATGTTGCCATTCCAGGCCTCTCATACACACCACCAGATAACAGTCTCCTTTCAAATTGGCTTAGGATTTCAGAGTTCAGCTGCAGCCTTGGCCAAGGAAGGAAAAAAAAGGAGGGCAAGGGAGGGAAACTGCCCATCTAGTGTTTTGCTCGAAGCAGAATAAAATGTAGCACTTAAAATAAGTCACAGAAATAGCTGTAATTCTGTACCTATCACATTCTGGTTATCCAAGCCAAGGACTGACAGCCCATGAGCCCAAGGAGGACGCCCGCCATATGTGGTTACCAAGGTAGGAGGTTTATTTTTAGAAGAACAGCTTGGTGGGTTGTTATGTCCTTTTGGCTCAAGAGAGAACACTGGAAAAAATGCTGTCTCAGTCAGCATTGAAGCTGTTTGCATCTATAGGGATTAGCTTATTAAATTATGTTTATTAAGCATAATTAATAAGCCAACACATTCTTAAAAGGCTCATAGTCTCTTTTCAATATTAGAGAGTTGAAAGCATGAAGGCCCTGTTCGCTGCCCTCTAGCAGCTTTCGTTTGCATGGAGGGAGGGAAGCCCGGTGCATGCCACTGAGCAGCAGCTCAACATCCAGGCCACGATGTGCTCCGCGCTGTCCTGGGAGGAGCTAGGAGTGAACACTGTGGGCTGTGGGAATCAGGGAAAGCCGATGAGGTAGGCTGACCACAGTGACCACAGCACAGCAGAAAGCTTCTTGGAAGGACAGTTCAGACCAGAGAGAAGCATAGCCAACGTGCAGTGGCAGAATTACACAAAGCTCTGGTTGACTGTGAAATGATTGGCCAACCTGCATAATGTTTGTGTGAGGGAATAGCAGAAGACTGAAAGGAGAGATTCCCAAGCCAGTTCAAAGTA
>NW_007736087.1:31027-32332 GCF_000696425.1 Galeopterus variegatus
TTTCTTCCCACTGGGCTAAGCATATTGCCTCATTTTAGCAAGCAAACAGTAAACATGCATTGAATTAAATAGAATTAAATTGAATTGCAGCTAGGTTTTGAGAGCCTATGGCCAGCAGGAGTCTAATGGGAAACTTGTTGGCCTGCAATCAGTCACACCAGGTTAAAGAGTGTGAACTTTATCCTGAAAGCAACAGGGAGCCTTGACAATTGTGAGCAAGGGTTTAAAAGTCAGTGTGTAACTGACTGAAGTGGAGAGAGTCAGGAGATTTGTCATGAGCCTCCTGTGACTGATGGCTCAGGAGCCAGCATGCAGTGGTCTGAAGACTGTAGGGTTAAATGCTTATGGGAGCCAGGCAGAGTCCTGATATGCAAGAAAAGACCTGGGTACTTTGTGTTCATGTTAAACATCTGGGACTAGGCTTCACCTACATAAAGAAATAGCTCCATCTGTCTTCCTGGAAGCATGAGGTCCTCTCAATCTATCTTGTCATTTTCCTGATTTTAATAGTCATAAGGATGCAGAGAAATATTTCTTTTCTGTAATATTTATTTTCCTATAAGCCGCCCAAACATCATCATAAATGGAAGCTAACTCTCGATCTCAGTCTCAGATACCATGATGAGTGGTGGCCCCAGTGACACTGGAGTCCGTATTCTAGATTAGAAGGGGCAGATGCTGTTTAGCTAAAGCCGATGGTTAATGAGCTGGAATACAAGCCTAACATCACCAGATCATCTTTTTCAAAACAAAGTAGAAATCCAGAGTTCTCCATGATTTCTCCGTCTTAAAATGTTGACTCAAATGTGTTTGAAACACTGTAGAAGCCAAGCAAAATACAGGTGCTGATCCCTAACTGTTGTTTGGCCTCTGCTTGGGTGTGGAAAGGATGGATCTGGAGCTCAAAGCCCGAGATTCAAGTCTCAGCCCTGTTAATCTCTGAGCTTGAGCAAACTCTTCAACCTCTCACACCCCTAACTTAAAAAAATGCAGATAAGACTTTCCTCCTTGCAGGATGGCGAGGATTAAATGAGACGATATGTGGGAAAGCATTCTGAAAATTCTAAGTGCTACAAAAATTTCTAAGTCTTTGAAGGTGGAAGGATACATGACTGAACTATTGCTTTCTACAGAGTGCAATTCCTTGAAGTGGATCAATTAGAAAAAAAGTATGTGGGTTCAACTTGGGGGCAGTTGCAGGACTGGGGCCCTGGTGACAGTGTTCCAAGAAATTACCTGGTCACAGGAAGCATCTGAAATCTGCGCATGGAAAATACCTTTGGCCACAATTATCTAAGGCACTGC
>NW_007736087.1:32558-33643 GCF_000696425.1 Galeopterus variegatus
AGGAAGCATCTGAAATCTGCGCATGGAAAATACCTTTGGCCACAATTATCTAAGGCACTGCTAACTCTAATCAGTGGGCTGTGTAAGGAAAGGTATCTCTGTGAGTGAAATGTATATGAATTTTAGATAAACACAACTTCTCTCAAATGTTTGTTGAGTTTAGAGCCCTGGAAGTGAGGAGCGATTCATCTGTCAAGTTGGACTAGTAGAAAACAGCAAAAACCCAGAGGTAAAGATGATAACCCTAGGCAGACCCTGGTTTCTCTCTGCTGGAGGGGCCTGAAATCTGTCCTATCTTTACAGCTCAGCTTGCATTTGGTCTTGGTTTGATAAGCTCTCACTGAAAGCCCCTTTTCATGTTCTCAGCTTTCACCACGGTCAGCTGGCTGAGCCACTGGAAATTATCCTACAAGAAGACTGCATCAACGTCAAATAGCTTTGGCTGGACGCCCTTTCCAGAATTAACATTTTCATCTACACTGATCTATTCTGCAGACTTCACAGAGGGGCTGATCATAAAAAATTAACACATGCTTATTATTTTAAACCACACGCTTATGTGTGTGTCGGCATATGGGGTTTCCAGTGGAAGTCTTATTCAGATTCACACATAGATGGGTGTGTCTGGGTGAGCAGACCCAGCCAAAGGGAAGAACATTCACTAGAGGGCCATTTTAACCTGGTAGCACAGCCTTTATCTTTGGGGAACACAATTACAAAGACAGGGTATTAGCTGTCCCTCCACTGGGGCCCACAGACTCAACGTGCCTCATGCCTGGGAGACAGGACAGTGAGACAGCATGGAAACTGCTGCTTAATGAAAACCCTGTATGCCACTGAGACACCCGGTCTTGTACCCCTATATCTAAGGATTGCACAGGAGAATGCTCACTCCCAGCCTCAGCAGTGGCCTCCGTAGCTGGTACATCATGAAGCAGGGCTGTCAGGTAACAGACAGTATAACCATGTCCCTGGAAGAGTATTTGTGGTTTATCTGAGATTCAAATTTAACTTGGACTCTCGTATTTTCATTTGCTAAATTTGGTAGCTCTACTATGAAGTTGCCATTGTTGGGGGGCGGGGGG
>NW_007736087.1:33681-35362 GCF_000696425.1 Galeopterus variegatus
GGTGTGTCTGGGTGAGCAGACCCAGCCAAAGGGAAGAACATTCACTAGAGGGCCATTTTAACCTGGTAGCACAGCCTTTATCTTTGGGGAACACAATTACAAAGACAGGGTGTTAGCTGTCCCTCCACTGGGGCCCACAGACTCAACGTGCCTCATGCCTGGGAGACAGGACAGTGAGACAGCATGGAAACTGCTGCTTAATGAAAACCCTGTATGCCACTGAGACACCTGGTCTTGTACCCCTGTATCTAAGGATTGCACAGGAGAATGCTCACTCACAGCCTCAGCAGTGGCCTCCGTAGCTGGTGCATCATGAAGCAGGGCTGTCAGGTAACAGACAGTAGAACCATGTCCCTGAAAGAGTATTTGTGGTTTATCTGAGATTCAAATTTAACTTGGACTCTCGTATTTTCATTTGCTAAATTTGGTAGCTCTACTATGAAGTTTCCACTGTTGGGGGGCGGGGGGAAGTTTGTACAAAGTGCCTCATGGAAGCCATGTTTTCAAGAGGCCCTGGGAAAATTGCTGGAGCTGAGCTATAAGGCAAGCCGTGTGTGGTGAGAGCCAGTGACACATGCACTGTCACTGACAAGGTGCTGCCATTAGTCCCACAAGNAAGTGAAAAAATAGTCATGGTTAACTTTGGGACATTTCTTATACTCATTTTTTTCTATTTTCAATTAAAGTATATTTATATACAGTAAAATTCAACTTTTATAGTGTATATTTCTATGAGTTTTGACAAACATAGTCATATAAACATCATAACAAGCAAGACATGGAATAGTTCATCATCCATGGCATTCATACCATCTCTTATTAAACTAGGCATAGAAGGAAACTTTTGTAATACGATACAGAAAATCCTACAACAAATATAGAGCAAACATCATGCTTAAGGTGAAATATCAAAAATATGAAAATATGAGCCAATGGTGCCAACAATTACCACTTCTATTAACATTATTCTGGGGATTTTTAGCCAGAGCAATAAGAAAAGAAAGATAAATAAGAGATATAAATACCAGAGGAAACGTAAGAGTCATACTTCACAGATAATATGAAGTAAATTTTAAAATTTTAAAAATTTATGGTAACACTATGTCATGTTTCTAGAGAGAGAGAGAGACCGTCGACCGACCATACCCCATCCGAACCCTTGACCTTGGCTTTGTAACACCACACTCTAACCAACTGAGTTAACCGGTGGCCAGCCCCTGAAAATACTATTTGAATTAACAAATGATGGATAAACTCATTATGTAAAAATCAATTGTGTTTTCATATGATAGAAACAATGATTTTCCAAAAATGAAGATATTTAAATGAGAATCATACATTGAACCAAGGACTTGTATCTAGTCTATATAAAAAAANAAAAAAACTCTTACAACTCAATCATATGGCAAACAATTCAATGATAAACTGGGCATTTTAATAAATAAGATATATGAATGGAAAATAAGCAAATGAAAAGTTGCTTAAGATTTTCATCAGCAAGGAAATAAAATCATAAGATACCAGTGCACACCTACTAGAAAGGGTATATTAAAATTCAAAAGCAGTCTATACCAGTATAGGCAAGGATGTGGAGCAACTCTTCTATGCTGTGGTAGGAATGCAATATGGCACAGTCTGGAGAACAGTGTGGCAGATACTTAAAAAGTCTCATACACCTAGC
>NW_007736087.1:37449-38003 GCF_000696425.1 Galeopterus variegatus
GCCTCAATTTCGATCTCTGAAGTTGAGATAATGATAGTTATCGCACAGGATTATTACAAGAATTAAATGAGATCTCCTGTGTGTAGTGCCCAGTAGAGAGCATACCAGGTATCAAGCTCTGCAAAAGCAGTAGCTATTATTATTCCAAGTTGTTTATTTGGGGGAATAAACTCTCAAGAATGTGCTGACATCTGTGCTTACACACATTCAGAAGTATTTACACACACACGTAGAGACAGAGGCATGTGCAGGTTTCACATCCTCGCAGTTCAAGACCCATCTTTGCTATCTGGCATAAGCCACAGGTGTGAGTCAAGGGCATTTTGAGCTGAACTAAATGTAGGCGACCTCTGTAAATAGTGGGAGGATCATCTGAGGAGGGGAGGAGGGCTAGAGATTGGCCAGGGGAGCAAATGGCATTATTTAAAGGGACAGATCCTAGATCAAAGTGACTCTATATGTGAATCATCGGATTATTCACGATCCTGGGATACACAGGCGGCTGTATACCCAGGTTAGGAAGCACACCTCAGGTCCTTGGTGAGTGGGTTTCA
>NW_007736087.1:39906-40534 GCF_000696425.1 Galeopterus variegatus
AGCTTCAGCTCCGGATAAAGGACTAATCAATCACTGAGAAAGAATATTCAAGAAGAAAAATATATTCTAGATGAAGTAAAAGTTACTAGTTGGTGAAGGAAAAGATCTTCAGTGTGTCTGTCAAGAGAATAAATGACAACCTGAAGTTTAGGCTTCAGGTCAGGCATGGGATAGGGGAAGACTTTGTCATCAGGAGAAGGTGTCTGAAGGAATAGGGCCAAGGCAACATAAATAGATGTCACTTCTATAATCTAGACTAGCTAGCTTGGATGATTTTTAGACATCAGTTCATGGCTCAAAGTAGGAAAGTAAAAATGCAAGCAGTATATTCCATCTGACACTGCTTTTCTGAGATTCGGGAAGGTCTCAGCTTCTCTGGTGGCTCTGTTGTTAGGAAGTCCCTGCTGTGCCAGTGAAAATCTGGGAACAATTGTTGACAGACCCTCCACTGCCACCAGCATGAAGCTCTCAAGGGTACATAGCCATCTTATTGATTTTTGCACAAACTGTAGTTACTGGTTACTAAAATGCATGTTTCTTGTACACTGCTGTATTAAATCATGAACGCGTTGGTGGTCAGGTGAGGATGTGTTTCACCTTAATCAAGAGTGAATCAGAATCCATAATA
>NW_007736087.1:42439-43792 GCF_000696425.1 Galeopterus variegatus
ATTTATTGGCCACCAACCATATACCAAGCACTGCAGTAAGTGGTCCAGGGTACAAAGGAGTTTCTTTCGGAAGCTGCCTTGACTTCCTCTTTTATGCATTCACCTTGGATCGCTTTTTGAAAATCAACCTTCCCGTTTACCTTGCTTCCCTCTGTAATAAATCACCTTTACTAGCTTATTTTTAACTCATTTATGTTGTAAGAATTTGTTTATCCTTAACTATAGAGATTGCAATGTCAAAGGGCTCTTATAACCTCTTCATGTCCAATAGAGTTCTTCTTAGGCATCCTAAAATCAAGGAAACCATTGATTAGGAGGGGATTTAAAAGTCATGCACACCACAATTCAAATGCTTTTCTTCTCTATATATGATTATAATAACTATAGTAACTACCATGTACTTCATGGTTGTTATGGCAGCACCAGAGCGTTTTACATGCATTGCCTTACTGAATCCTCTCAACTTTAAGGTAGATGATTTTATCTCCATTTTACGGATTAGGAATCTGATGCTCAAGATAATCCTGNGGCAGGTTACTAACTCCTGAGAACCTGACTTGAGAACCTAACCTTTTGCTTAGCAAACTTTAAGTTCTTCCATGGAGCTTCAGGGAGCATCCACATTCACAAGAAGGTACATGAGTCTTCATGAAAGGTACCAAAAAAGAGATCAAGTCTGTAATCAGATGATGGAGCAGGAGTGTTGGGGAACTGAAGTACAAAGAGCTCCTGGGTCCCAAATGGAGAGGACGAGCAACTCTCTGGTCCAGAGAAGAAAAGCAATCATCCTATCCACAGAAGATTGTGAATGTCTCCCTTCAGCAATATGGGAGTGGATGTCTGCTAGCCTTCTGCCCTATGATCCAGGTCCTCAGCTGGCAGGAAGGTGAAACCATAGCATAGAAGCTGGTGCTTCCTTGGAGGAAATGAGAAAATCACAGGTGGAAGAAACATTAGAAGCAAATGGGGTGGAGGTTCCAAGGTTGAAAATGTCATAAGGCCCTGAGCAGAAGATGTACTTTGTGAGGTCCGTCATGTTCACTTGGGGAAAAGCTTAGAGTATCAGTGGTTATAAATAAGGTGGCAGGGTCTGCAGACTCAGCCCCTGAGGTCTCTCTGTGTCTCTAGGCAGTCTTCACTTTACATGTAATTGGGGCAAGTATCAGATGGTATCACCAGTTAACCAAGCCTCTTAAGCTTGTTTAGAGATTTCTTGTCCTACATCTCAGAAGGTACCGTAAAAGGATTTCTGGAGATATTTTATGAAACCAACTCTCTTGGGGTATTCTAGAAAGATTACATAGATATAGGTGCTATGGTTGGAAGCAGTGTTAATTCCTCCCAGATCCCATT
>NW_007736087.1:45236-46932 GCF_000696425.1 Galeopterus variegatus
TTATTGCCGTAGCCCACATGTGTTATTGTATATAACCTACAATGTCACAGAAATAGAATACTGCAAATGTTTTTAGATACTATCGTACCAGTAACCACAAGTACATGATATAGAGATCACATTTGGTGGTGATCCGGGGGGTTGTCGTGCTGGGCTCCCTGCTGTCCCATGAGCAGATGGCAGTTTTTTTTCTGGCTCCAGAACTGGTTTGGCTGGTACTAGATGCCACTTTACCTTGGGTAAATCCTTCCTCTTCCCTTCATCTCAATTTCTTCATCTGCAAACTGGGAAGTGGGATGAGCTAGGAGATCCCTAGTCTCCTCTGATGTCCTCTGATGGAAACTACTTCTGTGGAGCTTGAACCCCGCCTGATGGTGAAGACAACACAGCCCAGTGGACAAACCCTGGGCTGGGACTCGGAGGTCTGAGTTCCCATCCTCACTGTGTGACCTTGGGCAAGTCAGAGGAGATGTGGTGATTAGATGACCTCTAACGACCTTTCCAATACTAAATTTCTCACCCCCACTCCTACAGGTGGCAGAGAGAAACTGCCTCCTATTCCCCAAACGTTTTTAGTTGGTGCCCCAAACCAAGAGCCAGGTACCTGCTGTGAGTCTCTCTGATTGTTTCTGCTTCACTTAAACCATTAACCTCATGATATCATTCTGGGGGGCATCGAGTTATAACAAGGACATAAAAATTATGAGCTGGATTTGTCATTGGCTTCATGGCCTTTAACGGCCCTGCTGTCTCCTTAAGCAGATGGGATGTAATCTCATGGCTGAAGCTTGGGGAAGGTAAATGTCTGGAAGCCTTCTGCGCAGAATAAAAGAGCAGGTAAGGCCTGCCCCAGCAGGCAATAGGCTAGCCTGATAATAAACTATGGTGGCAAAATGAAACATTAAAACACCCCATAAAAACCTAAGTGCTTCATCACCATCGCTAATGAAAATATATGATTGCCTAATAAAATGCTCCATGCCGGCCGCTGGCCATGGATCTGCATTTATTAACACCTGTTACCACCACCATCTCCTTCCTGAGAAGGGCAACCTTGCACCCCAGATGCCCATGGCCTGGGGAATTCAGTACGGGGCAAATGTTTAGCCAGTGGGTCTCACAGGAGAGCCCAGCCAACCAGGGACCCAATAACACCTGTGCTTCTTGGGCAGTAAAGAGACCAGGACAGTGGCTGGTGAGCCTGCAGAGCAATAAAGCAGGAGGCACAATCTGTCTTGTGCCAGGTGCATTGCGAACACACAGCACAAAACCCGTAGTATGGCAGCACACCTCAGAGTGCAAAACTGGTTTCTCAGTGAACATAAAAGCAATTATTGAATCGTTTTACCCCTCTTAGCTCTTCTTTTTTGAGGAGTATTTCACTCATTGTCTCAAACAAGAGTCACCAAGACCATCTAAAATTCGAAATTCCTGGGCAATTTGCAGTAAGACACTCTGAATCAAGCCTCATGCTGAAATGTGTACACTAATGGCATTTGAACAGTACTTTATTATTTACAAGACTTCTGCCACTTGACAAAATCAGGCATAGCTTCAGACGCATGGACGTCTCATTTGATCCTAAAATATACTTTGTGAGGTTCACAATATAACTACTCCCAAATTTGCTGATGAGATTTAGAGCAGCCAGTTAAGTTATTTGAGGTCTCATAGCTTGTACATTTTCTTTTTTTTT
>NW_007736087.1:47905-49161 GCF_000696425.1 Galeopterus variegatus
ATGAGGTCCTAAAGAAGCCTGGGAACTCTACACACAGGAAGAGGAAGGGACTACGCTATGCCTTCAGATAGCCAGCCCCTTGGTTCTCCCACTGTCTGAACCATCACATGTAAACAGTCATCACTCTGGGTCCTGGAAAGTTTTCCACCCTATTACCAAACTGGGCTTTGCTTTCTGCCTCTGGATAATGAGAGGAGGAGGTGGGATGAGGTGCCCTTCAATGTGTCTTTAGCTCCAACCATTCACATCTCTACTTGGCAATTCTGACTCAGGCAGTGCTAATGTGGGAAAGCAACATTTGGGCTTAGTTTAAAGGGGGAAAAANAAAAGTGCCTATCTATGAAACACTAATATTTAATGCGAGCTTTTCAGATATTATCTTATTTAATCATCAAACAGCCAACCAAGGTAAATATTATTGTCAGCTTTTTATAGACCCAGGATTTGAGCCTGGTACATGTTAAGAAATTTGATTAGTCCACTTGACAGAATGCAATAGGGTTAACTTTCATCCCTGGGTCTATTCAAGGCCTGTGCTCCTTTCATTACACCACACTAGCTCCCAGGGGCAGCTCCCAACATGAGTTTCCTTTTTTCTTCCTCCGAAAGACCCTTGGACCTTAAATCCTATTATCTAGCTCAGGATGTCTCTCTTCTCGTAACTCGCCTCCCAGCGAAGGCACTTTATTACGGCTATATTCACAAACACGTTTTTCCTTCCCAGCCACTACAATTTTCACAAGCAGAGGGGCGTTGTTAACTTGAGTTGTCCTCGCTGGACTTGACGTTGGTTGATTGCATTCCGCTGACATGCACCCCTCCTGCTGTGCTGCTGAGACGGTCCCCTGTCATTTCTGCATCCCAAGCTGGCAGGGTGTGTGGCTTTGCAGCATCTTTTTTCCATTCCGAAAAGAATAGGATAGAACTGCTTTGTGGGTGAAAATAAGAGGTTTATATAATGAGAAATCCAGATTACTGCTTTCGCACCAGGGGAAAAAGAAAAATGTACCAACATGAATTTGTCCTCCCACCCTCTCTCCCTCCCTCCCTCCCATCTTTCCCGCATCTCTCTTTTATTTTCTTTCTTTCTTTTTTGAGTATATATCATATGGAAAAAACAGTTCTAAACTTGGTAACTTGGTGGAAAGGTATATAAATATTGAAGGAAGTGTTAACAGTGCTCAAAGGACCCACTACTAAAGAATCCATTTTATGGGTTTAGATATGCTATCACAAGCCAGAATAGTGACTAAAAG